>NC_080734.1:1993391-2098391 GCF_019097595.1 Hemibagrus wyckioides
CATTACTGAAGTTTCTCAATAATGAAATGTGTCTCTGAGTTTTAACTTCTGTTCTAATGTTCTAATCTCTGGCTTTATAAAAGTCTAACATCTCTTTCTGTCTTTTGTTTGTATCTCTCACTTTAAACCACAGAGCTGTTTCCACTAACACTGACACACACACTCTCTGGTGTGATGGACACTAGAGCACAAACATCTCAAACAGCAGCATGAGGCCATTAAGGTTTTTACCACATCAAAGGTGTGAAACTGCTGGACTCATAGACTAAATAATGAATTAAATAAATAATTCTGAATGTTTTATCCAGGTTAATCCTTAAATTATCCATATCTCCCTAAAGAAGTGAGTTTATACTTTAATATCCACTCTTTCTCTGTTACCCAAGAGGTACCTAAAAGAGTTAATATCAGGCCTTTCATAGTTAGAGCACAGTCTGTATAAACAGTATTCTTAATTTACTACATGATATTTATTAGAGACATTTTTATGAATGAAGTCCAGCTTTGTGTTCCAGCTTGAGATTCTAACAGAAAAAAACATTTAGACTGTTAACGTGACCCAAAATAAGTCAGTGTGATCTGCTGGCTAAAACACTGAGCCTCAGAAACTCAGAAACCACAATGCTATTTCTGTTAAACTGAAACTACTGCATGGTGTGAGAGCTGCTGCAGTCAGGAACACTTCTATAAATGTGTGAAGAGCTTTCTCAGACTTGGCCTGGACACTTCTGTCCACTCTCATGTGTGTTACTAGCCCTTTTTGGGGCCGGTGCTCAAAATCCCAGATTTGTTTCCACACAGAGGAATTAATTCTGATTGTTATGACTCCAGATACTACATTTAAGATATAATACACTGCTCAGACAAATTAAAGAAACATGTTTTAATCAGAGTATAGCATCAAGTCAATTAAACTCCTGGGATATTGATCTGGTCAGTCAGGCTGAGTTCACACTGCATGATTTTCAAAGTGTTTGGATCACGGTTGTTTTCACATTACACAACTATCTGTGTTAGCATTCAGTCTCTGCTGTGTTCACACTGCATGATGGATCGGGGACAGAAGCTTTCATACTGCATGACTTCACAATATGAAGAATCACAGACAACTCTGTCTGATCCACAAACTGTGTTTCACAACCGAACAAATGGTCAGTGTGGAGAACAAGGATTGTGTGTTCTGCAGAATTAAACAAAGTAATAATTTTGCAATGTGCTGGTCAAGCAAATGTTTCTGTTTATTTCTGTTTGATGCTATTGTAAAGCTTATTTATTCTGATATAACTATATTTAAGACATTTTTTTTCTGATAAAAATCTACAAACTCTATTAAAGTATAATATTGTGCTCCAACTGAAGCCATGGTCGCTGATGTTGTGAACTATTACTTCTCCCTAAACTGCCCACTGCTATACAACTCCTTTTTATGCTGCATGATTTTGAGTTGCCAACAGGCAATATATTTAGCATATATTTAGCATGCCAAATATTTCACTGGAGCACTTCACTACATGTCATACTGTGTATGATTTTTTATGTGAAAAATAAAGTTTGAATTTGAAATTTGAGTTGGAGACTGATCAGTGACTCGGTCAGATCGAGTTTTTGGTCATTCATACTGCGGGATTGTCACTCCCGTGCACAAGCTCTGATTTGCCTTGATTTTGCAAAACTAGCTGGCGACTGAAAAGTCGTGCAGTGTGAACAGAAATACAGAAACTCCAAGATGGCGGCGCGGCAGTAGCACGCAGCGGCCACTCCAGACTTAAAAATGGTGCTATTGTCCCATTATAGCCCGACTTTCACGGCATATGGACACCAGATACAATGGTGTTCATGTGTACGACCACCAGACGCTTCTAAATTATGGAAATCGTGCACCAGCCAATTTGCACGATGACCTACGGGAAAAGCTTTGTGATCTCGGCTTGCTGTAGAGACCAGGCCCCAAGCCCTCGGCATCTCCTGATGCCCGGTGGCCAGGAGAAGAGTCGACGGAAATAGGGCGGGTGTCCGTGCTAGGCTAAAAACAAACCCTAGCCGGCCAGCACTCCCCTCCTTACTGCTATCAAATGTCTGCTCCCTGGATAATAAACTGGACTACATCCCACTCCAGTGAACTGCATGGCGTGAGTACAGAGACTGCTGCGTCTTTGTTTTTACAAAGATGTGGCTCAGCGACAGAGTTCCAGACGCTGCAATACAGTTAGCCGGCTAACCATGTTTCGTGCCGACAGGAATGCAGCTCTGTGCAGTAAGACTGGTAAGGTGAGGTGGCATGTGTGTTTACATCAACACGGAATGGTGTAAGGACTCTGTGCTTGTGTCTACTGCTCATCGCTAGTAGATTTGTGACTGTTAGATGCAGACCTTTTTATTTATCCCGGGAATTCACCACCACTTTCATTCAGTGTACATTCCACCCAGCGCTAATACTAAGGAGGCTCTGTGTGAGCTGTACGGAGCTATTAGCAAGCTGCAGAATGCTCACCCTGACGGACTGTTTATCATCGCCAGAGATTTCAATCATGCAAATCTCAGGACAGCGCTCCCTAAATTCCCTAAGCTCCCTTGAGTCTTAGAAAAGGCGCCTCAAATAAAATGTATTATTGTTATTATTATTAAATTCCATCGTCATGTGGACTTCAACATCTTCATGTGGCTACAAGAGGGGTGAACATGCTGGATGTTGTTTACACAAACATTCCCGGAGCGTATCGTGCGGAGCCCCGCCCCCACCTCGGCTACTCAGACCACATCTCTGTTATGTTGATTCCAGCATACAGACCACTCGTCAGACGCTCTAAACCGGTTCTGAAAAAGGTTAAAACCTGGCCAGCAGGAGCCATCTCTGCTCTTCAGGACTGTTTCGAGTGCACTGACTGGGACATGTTCAGGGAGGCTGTGACCAACGGTGACTCTATTGACTTGGAGGAGTACATGGCATCAGTGACTGGCTACATCGGAAAGTGCATCGATGACGTGACTGTCTCCAAGTCCATCACCATACGCTCCAACCAGAAGCCATGGATGACCGCAAAGGTGTGTGCGCTGCTAAAATCCAGAGACTGTGCCTTCAGAGCTGGAGACAAGGACGCCCTAAGAACAGCATGGGCTAAACTGTCTCGAGCCATCAGAGAGGCAAAGCGTGCACACGCCCAGAGAATCCACGGTCACTTCCAGAGCAGTGGCGACACTCAATGCATGTGGCAAGGCATCCAGTCCATCACCAACTACAGGCCAGCTCCACCTGCCTGTGACAGTGATGCGTCCCTTCCAGATGTGCTGAACAGCTTCTACGCTCAGTTTGAGGCATGGAACGATGTGACAGCGAGGAAGACCATCCCTTCTTCAGAGGACCAGGTGCTCTTTCTCACCACGGCTGATGTGAGGAAAACTCTACGCAGAGTCAACCCATGGAAAGCTGCTGGACCAGACAACATTCCTGGCAGAGTGCTCAGGGAATGTGCAGAACAGCTAGCAAATGTCTTCACAGACATCTTCAACATCTCCCTGAGCAGCGCCATTGTCCCAACATGCCTAAAGTCAACCACCATCATCCCCGTGCTGAAGAAGTCTCCATTGTTCTGTCTCAATGACTACTGTCCGTTGCACTCACACACATCAATTCAATTCAATTCAATTCAGTTTATTTTGTATAGCGCCTTTTACAATGAACATTGTCTCAAAGCAGCTTTACAAAAGAAGAAAACAGAGAAAGGGGAGGGGAAAATGAAAAATAATAATAAAAAATAAAAAATAACTAATTAACTAGAAATAAGAATAAATTATTAAATTGTATAATTAGACTATTTTATTCCTAATGAGAAGCCTGTGGCAATGGTGGCAAGGAAAAACTCCCTGGGATGGAAAGGAAGAAACCTTGAGAGGAACCAGGCTCAGAAGGGAACCCATCCTCATTTGGGTGACACTAAACAGTAAATAATGTAACTATAGCTGATTAATGTCCTTTCTACAACAGCAATCAATGACCCATGAGGAACTATTAGGTCATTGTAGTTTCTAAGGTCATTATAGACACTAGTTCTTTGCTGTCATGGGCTGACAGATGAAATGGCAGATCTGTGATGGTGTGAAAGTCCCCAAGTGGCTCTGTCCATGGCTGTCTCCTGGTCCACACAGATCCATCCACAGCATCAGTGGGCACCATCAAGCGGCGAGACTCCGACCAGGGGTAGGGCAGCGGTCGCACTGGAAACTGGCAAACAAAGTGGAGTGGGGTGTATAGCTCGACAGAGAAGGTAGAGAGAGAAAGAGAAAGATATTAAGTTTCTGATCATGTGATACTTAAAGACAAAGTAGAATTATGTGTAAAGTGCAGGCAGGGACTCTGGCAAGACTAGCTATGACATCATAACTAAAAGGGAGAGCCAGAAGGTCACAGACATGAAGGCTTCCCAGGACATAAAGCATCCAACCACTTCACAGTCAGCAAACCTGAGCGACATGTGAGGGTGGTAAGATGACAGCATCCAACACATACCAGTCACCAAACACTCTATGACCATGAACCTTCCAGATCTGCTCCTTTACCTAAGAAAACTATACATTAAAAGCTTGACTAAACAAATGTGTCTTCAGCCTAGACTTAAACATTGAGACTGTGTCTGAATCCCAAACACTAATTGGAAGGCTGTTCCATAACTGTGGGGTTTTGAAAAAGAAAGCTCCGCCCCCTGCTGTAGCCTTTGCTACTTGAGGTACTACCAAGTAACCAGCACCCTTTGATCGGAGTAGGCGTGGCGGATCATAAAAGACTAAAAGATCGCTCAGGTACTGTGGCGCGAGACCATTTAGTGCTTTATAGGTCAGTAACAGTATTTTATAATCAATGCAAAATTTGACTGGGAGCCAATGTAGTGTGGCTAAAATAGGAGTGATGTGTTCATATCTTCTGGTTCTAGTTAGGACTCTAGCTGCTGCATTCTGGACTAACTGGAGCTTGTTTCTGCTCCTGCTGGAACATCCAGACAGTAAGACATTACAATAATCCAACCTAGAGGTAACAAAAGCATGAACTAATTTTTCTGCATCATGAAGCGACAACATATTTCTTATCTTAGCAATATTCCTAAGATGGAAGAAGGCTACCCGAGTGATATTATCTACATGAGCTTCAAACAAAAGACCAGAGTCAATAATCACACCAAGATCTTTTACTGCTGGACAAGATGAAACCAAAAGACCATCCACCATTACTCTGTAATCAGAAAGCTCACTTCTAGCTGCATGTGGTCCTAGTACCAGTACCTTTGTCTTGTCCGAATTAAGCAGGAGGAAGTTAGTGGCCATCCAATGTCTAATGTCCTTTACACATTCTTCTATCTTAATAAGCTGGTGTCTCTCATCTGATTTAGCTGAAACATATAGCTGTGTGTCATCTGCATAACAGTGGAAGCTAATACCATGTTTACGAATAATTGCACCAAGGAGTAACATATATAGGGAGAAAAGCAGTGGGCCTAAGACAGAACCTTGTGGAACACCGAACATAACCTTGGTATGCATGGAGAAGTCACCATCTAGATCTACAAACTGATAACGGTCAGTCAAATAAGACCTGAGCCAGGAGAGGGCTGTTCCTTTAACACCAACATGTTCTAGTCTATCAAGTAGAACAGTGTGTCAATGGTGTCAAAAGCTGCACTAAGATCCAGTAACACCAGTAAGGAGACATAACCCTGATCAGAAGCCAGTAACAGGTCATTGACCACTGTAACCAGTGCTGTCTCTGTGCTATGATGAGGCCTAAATCCTGACTGATACATTTCATAAATGTTATTTCTATGCAGGTCTGAACATAACTGCTGTGATACAGCCTCTTCTAGGATCTTGGAGATAAAGGGAAGGTTTGATATCGGTCTATAGTTAGACAGCTGACAGGGGTCGAGGTCCGGTTTTTTAAACAAGGGTTTGATAACTGCTAGCTTAAAAGATTTAGGCACATAGCCAGTGCTTAGAGAAGAATTAATTACTTTTAGAAGGGGTTCAGTAGCTACTGGTAATATCTGTTTAAGGAAAGATGTGGGTAAAGGATCTAGGATGCAGGTAGAAGATTTTGAAGAAGAAATTAGTGAAATTAGATCAGGCTCTTGAAGTGGAGTGAAGCACTCTAAGCTCTGATCAGAAATAGCTATATTATCTAAAGGATTATCTAACAAATAATATGGTTTTAAATTAATAGTCTGAATTTTTTGCCTGATATTGTCAATTTTTTCATTGAAAAAATTCATGAAATCATTGCTGCTAAATGTAGATGGTGTGCGCTTTTCTACAGTGGTTTTACTCCTGGTTAGTTTTGCTACAGTGCTAAATAAAAATTTAGGATTGTTTTTGTTGTCTTCGATTAGGGCAGAGAGATACGCTGATCTAGCAGCACTAAGAGAATTTTTGTATCTCAGAAGGCTTTCCTTCCATGCAATCTGGAATACTGCTAATTTAGTTTAACGCCATTTACGTTATAGTTTCCTAGCAGATTGTTTTAAAACTTGTGTGTGGTCATTGTACCAGGGTGCTAGTTTCTTGTCTTTAATTTAATTTTGACACCTAATGAATCTAAGATGGACACAACTGCTGTTCTCAGAGGGTCTTCTGGCTTATCAAAATGAATGTTGAAGTCTCCTACTATTAATGCTTTGTCTAAAGAAACAACAAGGTTTGAAGTAAAATCTCCAAATTCACTGAGGAATTCAGAGTATGGCCCTGGGGGTCTGTAAATAACAATTAGTGGAATTGACTCTGTGAACTTATTATTAGTACTTGCATACGTTAGGTTAGTATAAAGAACTTTGAATGTGTTGAACTGATGTCTGGATTTTTGTGTGGCACATAGCTTATTATCATGAATAACTGCGACACCTGATTACTGATCAGGAGTTCAGCGTTCTTTGTTTAACAGAAACATGGATTAAACAAAACAAGTACGTAGCATTGCCTGCCTGTTAGATGCGGTTGATGTATATAGCTATAGCCAGGCAGACAAGCTTCATTTAATGCTACGTACTTGTTTTGTTTAATCCATGTTTCTGTTAAACAAAGAACGCTGAACTCCTGATCAGTAATCAGTTCATTAATTATAAGTGTTTTAGTTGACAGAGATCTTATATTTAACAGTCCTAGCTTCAGATCAAAGGTGATGGCTGTGCATTCACTATCATCTAGTTTTATGTTAATCAGGTTACTAAAACAAATTTTCTGATTGTTAAAACATTTTCGTTTGGTTCGGGGAACAGACACAGTCTCAATGTTATGAACCCTGAGTGACGACTCATTGCAGCTAGCAGATGGTCGGATTAACCTGCTTGTCTGCTCCCTGGCCCTGGCTCTGGATTGTCACCGATTAACTAGATCTGCTCTAAGACTACGTGCTATGCTGCAAGAAATGAGAGCAGCACCCTCCCGAGTGGGATGGACACCATCCCGTCCTAACAGGCCAGCCTTGCCCTCAAAAGAGCTCCAATTGTCTATGAAGCCCACATTGCCCATCATCATGAAGTGCTTCGAGAGGCTCGTCATGAGGCACATTAAGAACCTGCTGCCACCTTCACTCAACCCCATGCAGTTTCCATATCGTCCAAATCGCTCCACAGATGATGCCATCAGCACAACCCTCCATCTGGCCCTCACACACCTGGACAATAAAGACTTACTTATGAATGCTGTTCATTGACTTCAGTTCAGCATTCAATACGATCATTCCTCAGCACCTGATCAAGAAGCTGAGTCTGCTGGGCATCAACACCTCCCTCTGCAACTGGATCCTGGATTTCCTGACTGGGAGACCTCAGTCAGTCTGGATCGGGAACAGCACCTCCAGCACCACCACACTGAGCACTGGAGCTCCTCAGGGCTGTGTGCTCAGTCCACTGCTGTTCACTCTGCTGACTCACGACTTTGCAGCAATGCAGAGCTCCAACCACATCGTCAAGTTTGCTGATGACACGACCGTGGTGGGTCTCATCAGCAAGAACAATGAGTCAGCGTATAGAGAGGAGGTGCAACACCTAACAGCCTGGTGTAAAGTCAACAAGAGATGGTTGTTGACTTCAGAAGAGCAGAAAGTGACCATTCTCCACTGAACATCGATGGGTCCATCGTGGAGATTGTCAAGAGCACCAAATTCCTTGGTGTTCATCTGGCAGAGGACCTCACCTGGTCACGCAACATCAGCTCCATCACCAGGAAAGCCCAGCAGCGTCTCTACTTTCTGCGAAGGCTGAGGAAGGCTTATCTTCCACCTCCCATCCTGACCACCTTCTACAGAGGGACCATCGAGAGCATCCTGAGCCTGGTTTGGGAACTTCACCGTCTCGGATCGCAAGACCCTTCAGCGGATTGTGAGGACAGCAGATTGTGAGGACACACACACACACAAAAATTGTCCTGTTTGCACGCATATGTCACTTTACACTACACTTTACACTTTATATTGATCCTGTTTACATGTATCACTTTAATATCTGCACTCACTGTCTACACTGTTCTTTTGCAGAGAGTCAGTCTACATGTTGTTTGTCTGCACTGTCTTGTCTTGTGCTTTTCTGTTGTATGTCTAGTTTAAAGATTGCATCTTAAGTATAGTTTAGTTTTATCTCTATGTTTAGCTGTATGTTTGTCTGCGTCACTGTACTTTGTCTTTATGTGTAGCACCTTTGGTCTAGGAGGAACGTTGTTTCACTTCACTGTGTACTGCATCAGCTATATATGGTTGAAGTGACAATAAAGCTTCTTTGACTTTAACTTGACTTTGACACGTGTTTATGTTGAAGACCTGAGCACAAAGCTGACCATCACAACAGCATTTCAACGACAGTGCAATAGTTTCCAAGTGGTTTTATCCACAGCAGTCCCATAGGTCTCGGGCTGTCCACACAGATCCACCCCCAGCAGAGTGCACCAACAGGTGATGAGACTCCAACCAGGGGTAGGAGGTCAGGATGGATCAGGCAGGAAAGAAGGAATGTCCACACTGGGATCTCAGAACACTAGATGCTCTGGAGCGGCACATATAGCTCAACAGAGACACAGAGAGAGAGAGAGAGAGAGAGAGAGTGAATGAGTGAAAAAAGAATGAGAGAGAAAAAAATATAAAAATATTAGGTATGCTTTTAATTATATGATGATTAAAGACAATGCACATTATGTGCAAAGTACATACAGAGGCTCAGACAAGACTAGCTATGACAGCAAAAGTAAAATGGAGATCCAGAAGTTGACACAGATATGAGGGCTTCCTGGGAAATAAAACATCCATACACACCACAGTCAGAACGGAGCCAGGAGAGGGCTGTTCGCTTAACACATGTTCTAGCCTATCAAATCAATGGTGGTAAAGGATGCACTAAGATCAAATAATACCAGCAAGGGGACATAACCCTGATCCGAGGCTAGTAACAGGTCATTTACACTTTCTATGTCTCTGTGCTATGAGCAGGGTCAGTGCATGTTGAGGCACACAGTGTCAATATCTACAGACCTCCAAGCTTCATGTGGCCTTCAGATTAGCCCAGAAACAGTGCATAGAGAGCTTCATGGAATGGGTTTTCATCAGCAAGTGTAATGCAAAGCGTCAGATGCAGTGGTGTAAAGCATGCCATCACTGGACTCTAGAGCAGTGGAGATGTGTTCGCTGGAGTGACAAATCATGCTTCTCTGTCTGGCAATCCGATGGACAAGTCTGAGCTTTGTGGTTGCCAGGAGAACCGTACTTGCTTGACTGCACTGGAGAGGGATTATGGTGTGAGGTTGATTTTCAGGGGTTGGACTTGACCCCTTAGTTCCAGTGAAAGGAACTCTTAATGCTTCAGCATACCAAGGCATTTTGTGCAATTTCATGCTCCTAACTTTGTGGGACATCCCTTTGGTGTGGGACATCCCTTTTGTTTGTCCCTTCCTGTTCCAACATGACTGCACACCAGTGACCAAAGCAAGGTCCATAAAGACATGGATGAGTGAGTTTGGTGTGGAGGAACTTGACTGGCCTGCACAGAGTCCTGACCTCAACCCCATAGAACACCTTTGGGATGAATGGGTGACGCTAACGCTAACTTAGCTAATGCTAAGGCTTGCCCACGTGAGCACCACTCCTCTCCGCTTCACATGTCTAACAGGTTTGCTCTCCTCAGTGAAGCACCCGCTGAGAAACCTGAAAGAACTCTGGTTATAGGAGACTCCATTTTAAGGCATGTGAAATTAGCTAGGCCTTTAGGGGCTCCAGCAGCACAGGTTAGGTTAGGTTAATCCGGGAGCCAGGGCACCAGACATAGCAGGTAATCTTAGGGTCTTCGTCTGAGGTTACTAAGAGTAATATTGTAGAGGTGTGTAAATTAGCGAAGGCAATGTCTGATGCTGTAGTATGCTCTGGCCCCATCCCAATGTGGCGTAGCTTACAGCAGGTTATGGTCGCTGAACTGCTGGATGTCCAGGTGGTGCTCCGAAAACAATGTGGGCTTCATAGATAATTGGAGCTCTTTTGAGGGCAAGGCTGGCCTGTTAGGATGGGACGGTGTCCATCCCACTCGGGAGGGTGCTGCTCTCATTTCATAGCACATATTCGAGAGCAGATCTAGTTAATCGGTGACAATCCAGAGCCAGGGAGCAGACAAGCAGGCTAATCCGACCGTCTGCTGGCTGCAGAGAGTCATCACTCAGGGTTCATAACATTGAGACTGTGTCTATTCCCTGAGCCAAACGAAAGTGTTTTAACAGAAATCAGAAAATTTATTTTAGTAACCTGATTTTATGTTAGGTTTAGTAACCTGATTAACATATAACTACATGATAGTGAATGCACAGCCAGCACCTTTGATCTGAAGCTAGGACTGTTAAATATAAGATCTCTGTCAACTAAAACACTTATAATTAATGAACTGATTACTGATCAGGAGTTCAGTGTTCTTTGTTTAACAGAAACATGGATTAAACAAAACGAGTACGTAGCATTAAATGATGCTTGTCCGCTTGGTTTTAGCTATATACACCAACCGCATCTAACAGGCAGGGGAGGAGGTGTCGCAGTTATTCATGATAATAAGCTAAGCGCCACACAAAAACCCAGACATCAGTTCAACACATTCGAAGTTCTTTATACTAACCTAACGTATGCAAGTACTAATAATAAGTTCACAGAGTCAATTCCACTAATTGTTATTTACAGACCCCCAGGGCCATACTCTGAATTCCTCAGTGAATTTGGAGATTTTACTTCAAACCTTGTTGTTTCTTTAGACAAAGCATTAATAGTAGGAGACTTCAACATTCATTTTGATAAGCCAGAAGACCCTCTGAGAACAGCAGTTGTGTCCATCTTAGATTCATTAGGTGTTAATCAAAATGTAATAGGACCCACTCATAATGGAGGTCACACTCTGGATCTCATTTTTACATTCAGATTAAATATAGAAAACATAGTCACTCTTCCACAGTAGGAAGCTATCTTAGATCACTATCTTGTTTCATTTAAAATGTGTCTTAGACACGAGATGCTCGAATTGCCATGTTACCGTATGAAACATACATTTATGGCTGCTACTGCAGAGAGATTTACCGATAGTCTCCTAGAATTATCTCGCATGATTGGTTCGCCGTCTGACCCTACAGAACTTGATCAGGTGACCGATTACCTGGAGTCAATGTTTCGGAACACCCTAGACACTGTAGCTCCACTTAAATGGAAAATAATTAAAGAGAAGAAACTAGCACCCTGGTACAACGACCACACATGAGCTTTAAAACAATCAGCTAGGAAACTATAACGTAAATGGCGTCAAAGTAAATTAGCAGTATTTCAGTTAGCGTAGAAGGAAAGCCTTCTGAGATACAAAAATTCTCTTAGGGCTGCTAGATCAGCGTATCTCTCTGCCCTAATCGAAAATAACAAAAACAATCCTAAATTTTTATTTAGCACTGTAGCAAAACTAACCAGGAGTAAAACCACTGTAGAAAAGCGCACACCATCTACATTTAGCAGCAATGACTTCATGAATTTCTTCAATGAAAAAATTGACAATATCAGGCAAAAAATTCATTCTATTAATTTAAAACCAAATTATTTGTTAGATAATCCTTTAGATAATATAGCTATTTCTGATCAGAGCTTAGAGTGCTTCACTCCACTTCAAGAGCCTGATCTAATTTCACTAATTTCTTCTTCAAAATCTTCTACCTGCATCCTAGATCCTTTACCCACATCTTTCCTTAAACAGATATTACCAGTAGCTACTGAACCCCTTCTAAAAATCATTAATTCTTCCCTAAGCACTGGATATGTGCCTAAATCTTTTAAGCTAGCAGTTATCAAACCCTTGATTAAAAAACCGGACCTCGACCCCTGTCAGCTGTCTAACTATAGACCGATATCAAACCTGCCTTTTATCTCCAAGATCCTAGAAAAGGCTGTAGCACAGCAGTTATGTTCAGACCTGCATAGAAATAACATTTATGAAATGTATCAGTCAGGATTTAGACCTCATCATAGCACAGAGACAGCACTGGTTAAAGTGGTCAATGATCTGTTACTGGCTTCTGATCAGGGTTATGTCTCCTTACTGGTGTTACTCGATCTTAGTGCAGCTTTTGACACCATTGACCACACTGTTCTATTTGATAGGTTAGAACATGTTGGTGTTAAAGGAACAGCCCTCTCCTGGCTCAGGTCTTATTTGACTGACCGTTATCAGTTTGTAGATCTAGATGGTGACTTCTCCATGCATACCAAGGTTATGTTCAGTGTTCCACAAGGTTCTGTTTTAGGCCCACTGCTTTTTTACCTATATATGCTTCCCCTTGGTGCAATTATTCATAAACATGGTATTAGCTTCCACTGTTATGCAGATGACACACAGCTATATGTTTCAGCTAAATCAGATGAGAGACACCAGCTTATTAAGATAGAAGAATGTGTAAAGGACATTAGACATTGGATGGCCACTAACTTCCTCCTGCTTAATTCGGACAAGACAAAGGTACTGGTACTAGGACCACATGCAGCTAGAAGTGAGCTTTCTGATTACAGTAATGGTGGATGGTCTTTTGGTTTCATCTTGTCCAGCAGTAAAAGATCTTGGTGTGATTATTGACTCTGGTCTTTCGTTTGAAGCTCATGTAGATAATATCACTCGGGTAGCCTTCTTCCATCTTAGGAATATTGCTAAGATAAGAAATATGATGTCACTTCATGATGCAGAGAAACTAGTTCATGCTTTTGTTACCTCTAGGTTGGATTATTGTAATGTCTTACTGTCTGGATGTTCCAGTAGGAGCAGAAACAAGCTCCAGTTAGTCCAGAATGCAGCAGCTAGAGTCCTAACTAGAACCAGAAGATATGAACACATCACTCCTATTTTAGCCACACTACATTGGCTCCCAGTCAAATTTTGCATTGATTATAAAATACTGTTACTAACCTATAAAGCACTAAATGGTCTCACGCCACAGTACCTGAGCGATCTTTTAGTCTTTTATGATCCGCCACGCCTACTCCGATCAAAGGGTGCTGGTTACTTGGTAGTACCTTAAGTAGCAAAGGCTACAGCAGGGGGCGGAGCTTTCTCTTTCAAAGCCCCAAAGTTATGGAACAGCCTTCCAATTAGTGTTCGGGATTCAGACACAGTCTCAATGTTTAAGTCTAAATCAAATTCAAATTTTATTAGTCACATACATAATCGTACACAGTATGATATGCAGTGAAATGCTTACATGACTGTTATGACCCTAGGAAAAGGAAAAGGAATAAGGACAGAACAGAAGACAGGCTAAAAAATATAAAAATAAAATACAAAATTTAAAAAAAGAATACAAATTATACTAAAATACGAAATATAAAAATATAAAAACAAGTTCACAGTAAGCAAATAAAAATAGAATAAAATATAATAAATATAAGTACAGTAGGATATATATATATATATATATATATATATATATATATATATATATATATATAATAAGATAGAATATATGTGTAAAAGTGTAAAATGTACATACAGGAAGTGTAAAATACAACAGCTGTGATGCAAAGTTATGTAAAATTATAATATTATATAAAGTGTAAAGTGAATAGAGTGTAGTGCAATAGTGTCCAAGGTGCAGACAGCAGCAGTACTGGGTGGTCAGGAAGTGGAATAAGGTGAAGAGAGCAGTGGTATTGTCCATCTTTAAAGTGCAGATGTGCAAAAGTCCTCTTTGTATGTAAACCGGAGCAGATGTGCAACATGTATGTTAGGTGTTGTATTGTGTGCACAGTCTTGAAATGTGCAAATGTGCAGATGTACATTGTGTGTTTATTGTGTGCCACAGTCCTGTAATGTGTAATGTCCAGTGTGGTTGGTTGGAGTTCCAACACGTGTGTAGGAGCATAGTAGGTTCTATGTGAGGTTCTGAATGAGAGACCATATAGCCTGTGGGAAGAAGCTTCTCCTCAGTGTTGGCCTTCAGGGAGCGGAAGCACATGTCTGCCCATCCTTACTGCCTGTGGTCTGCCAGTTAGGAAACTGGAGATCCACTGACAAAGGGATGGGCTGAGTCCCAGGTGCTCCAGCTTGGTGGTGAGTGTGGAGGGGATTATAGTGTTAAACGCTGAACTGTAGTCAACAAACAGCATTCTAACATAATTCCCCTTTCTAGTGTCCAGGTGAGTGACTGATGTGTGAAGGAGGTGGGAAATGGCATCGTCGGTTGAGCGGTTCGAGCGGTAGGCGAACTGTAATGGATCCAGTGTGTCTGGTAGTGAAGAGATGATGAAGTCTCTGTCCAGCTGTTCAAAGCACTTCATCACTACTGAGGGCAAGGCTGCAGAGCGATAGTTGTTGAGGGTAGCTGGATGGGGTTTCTTCGGGACAGGAACAATGATGGACTCTTTGAAGCATGTGGGGATTGCCGATTGGGTTAAGGAGAGGTTGAATATGTCTGTGAACACAGGTGCTAACTGGTCAGCGCAGGCTCTGAGGATTCGACCTGAGATTCCGTCTGGTCCTGCTGCTTTCCTGGTGTTCACTCTCCTGAAGGCTCTCCTCACGTCATGCTCAGAGATGATGAACGCATTGGTGTTGGCATTCTCATCCTGTCTACAGCCATTAGCATTAGCTGTAGCATTAGCTTTAGCATCATTAATTGCAGCCTCGAAGCAAGCATAGAAGGTGTTCAGCTCATCTGCCAGAGTCACTTCCGCCTTCATCATACCGGATGTTGGTGCTTTATAGTCCGTAATTGTCCTTAATCCCTGCCACAGGCTCCTAGAGTCACTCTGTTGGAGCTGTGACTCTAGTTTTCTGCCGTAGCACTGCTTCGCCTTCTTCACCGCTTTCCGCACGTTGTATGATGCAGCCTTGTATGAGTCCATGTCACCCGACGCAAGTCCCACGTTATAGGCAGCGGTGCGAGATCTCAGAGCTTTGCGGATGGTCTTATCCACCCATGGCTTCTGATTGGGAAACGTTCTGATGGTAGTTTTCTGCACAGTGTCATCTGCTAGTTTCCCAATGAATCCCACAACCGCTTCCGTAAACACATTGATGTCATCAGAGCTGCGCCGGAACATGTCCCAGTCTGCGTCATCCAGAGCGCCCTGTAGAGTGGCCCCCAATTGGTCCGTCCAGCGTGAGACCTCCCTCCGAGCCGGAACTTCCTGCTTGAGCCTTTGTTTATATTTTGGCATGAGGAAGATGGTGGCGTGGTCAGACTTCCCAAATGGTGGGCGAGATTGTGCCTTGTAGCCGTCTTTAACTGTAGTGTAGCAGTGGTCCAGTGTCCTTTCACCCCTGGTGGGGCAGCTGATGTGCTGGTAAAAGTTTGGCGCTGTGCATTTGAGGTTGGCACTATTAAAGTCCCCCGCCACAATAAGCACAGCGTCCGGTGTTGAGTCTGGTGTTGTATGAGTGCTTCATGCAGTTCGCATAAAGCAGTGTCTGTGTCCGCCTGAGGCGGAATATAAACGGCGCTGACTATGACAGATGTAAACTCCCGAGGAAGATAAAAAGGACGACATTTGATGGTCAGTAGTTCCAGGTTGGGTGTGCAGGACCGTGTGAGAGGAACAATGCTCGCGCTGTCGCACCAGCTGCTGTTCACCATTAAACACATGCCGCCTCCCCTTGACTTCATCGATTCCAATGTTTTGTCCATGTGGTGAACCGAGAAGAACTCAGCTGGCTGGATGGTGTGGTCCGGTACCGCAGAGTTCGGCCATGTCTCGGTGAAGCAGAGGAGATTGCAGTCCCGAATGTCTCTCTGGAACTTTACCCTGGCCTTGAGGTCATCAAGCTTGTTCTTTAGCAACTGGACGTTGGCGAGCAGGATGCTAGGCAATGGTGTGCGGTGTGCACGGGCTCTCAGCCTGTTCCTGACACTGACTCGTTTCCCCGAGGACCGCCGCTTCGGGTCGCGTCCTTTGTCCTCTCTCAGGATCTCACTCGGCCAGCTTGGATCGGGGTTAAAAACGCCGAATTTTGAGTACACTGTATACCAATAGAAATAAGAGTATCTCTGTCATACTCAATGCACTCCATATGGAAGAAATTGCCGGTTTAAAAGTACTGTAGGTTAACTTAAAAGACAAAAACAAAGAAAGAGGGGTCGGAGCAGTCCTGACGGCAGCCGGCACCATATTGAATCACTAGGCTGAAGACACATTTGTTTAGTCAAGCTTTTAATATATAGTTCTTAGGTAAAGGAGCAGATCTGGAAGGTTCATGGTCATAGAGTGTTTGGTGTACTGGGATGTTTGGATGCTGTCATCTTACCACCCTCGCAAGTCGCTCAGGTTTGCTGACTGTGAAGTGGTTGGATGCTTTATGTCCTGGGAAGCCTTCATGTCTGTGACCTTCTGGCTCTCCCTTTTAGTTATGATGTCATAGCTAGTCGTGCCGGAGTCCCTGCCTGCACTTTACACATAATCTAAATTGTCTTAAACATCACATGATCAGAATCATACTTAATATCTTTCTCTTTCTCTCTCTGTCTTTCTCTGTTGAGCTATACATCCCACTTCTGAGCTCCCACTGTTTGCCAGTTCCATTGTGACCACTGCCCTACCCCTGGTCAGAGTCTCATCACTTGTTGGTGCCCACTGATGCTGTGGATGGATCTGTGTGGACCAGGAGACAGCCATGGACAGAGCCATTTGGGGACAGAGCCATTTGGGGACAGAGCCATTTGGGTTACAGTTACATTAGTTACTGTTTAGTGTCACTGAAACGAGGATGGGTTCCCTTCTGAACCTGGTTCCTCTCAAGGTTTCTTCCTTTTTCCATCCCAGGGAGTTTTTCCTTGCCACCGTCGCCATATGCTTGCTCAATAGGGATAAAATAGTTTAATTATTAAATTTAATGATTTACTCTTATTTTTAGTTATTTATATTTATTTATTTATTTATTTATTTAATTTTCCCCCTCCCCTTTCTCTGTTTTTCTTCTTTTGTAAAACTGCTTTGAGACAATGTCCATTGTAAAAGGTGCTATACAAAATAAATTGAATTGAATTGAATTATAGCTGCAAAGGGTGGAACAACTCCATATTAAACCCTACGGAATAAGAATGGGATGTCATTAAAGTTCATGGGCATGTAAAGGCAGATGTCCCAAAACCTTTGGCAATATATTGTATTTAGGGCCTTGGTTCATAATCTCAGGTTTGTTTTCACACAGTGGAATTAATTATAAGCCATGGATCATTTCTGCAAATCCATACATCATGTATTGGTATGAGAGTTTAGAGCTTTCCTATGCTAATCTAGAGCTTTAATATTGTTCACTGTTAAAATGCACATTATATTTTGTGTTAGTCTTTATGAGAGGCTTATTAACTTCCTTCTACTTAATTCTGACAAAACAGAAGGTCTTGTACTAGGACCACATGCAGCTGGAAGTAAGCTTTCTGATTATATAGGTACTCTCTGTGACCTTTCAGTTCCATCATGTGCAGCAGTAAAATACCTTGGTGTGTTGAGTGTGTAGATAATATTATTAGGATCTAGCTCTTTGAGCACAATTTTGGTATAAATCAATATGGACATGATTTATATATTTAATCATTAAAGTCTTGCTATTCATTCTAATTATGTAATATCCAAGCCTGATTGCATCATGTTCAAACCCTTGCCTTGTGTCTACCATTTGATCTTTTTTTCACTTCTTAAATGTTCTGTATATTGGACTGTAAAATGGATTGTAAATTATATAGAACATAAAAAAAGCTAAAAGTTGAAAAAAGTTGGTGACATTTAAACTCAAGTAGATCTTTATTGTCATCACAGACATATACAGTGTTCAGTACACAGTGAGATACTGGATCCAAGGTTCAAGATACATGTATGACATATACAGTGCTGCAGGAAATAAATAAAGTGTAATGGTAAAAATAAGCATGCAGAGAGGGGGTATGGGAAACCGGGTCAGGGTGCTGCATACAAATACACCAGTAGACCATAACATAAAAACAGATAAAGTGATAGTTGTTTATTGTGGTTTATTAATGTTGTTACAATGACACCTGTCAAGGTGTGGGATATATTAGGCAGCATTTGAACAGGCAGTTCTCAAAGTGTCATGATTCGTCCTGCTCCCTACTATCTCCATGAGCACTTCAGGGTAGGCAGCCATCTTGGGCAGAGCACTTCTGAAAGTCACCACCATTTTGTATGGCTCGGCAATATCTATAGACGACTTCAGCTCATCACCAGAGAGTCTCTAAAGTTAGCTTTGTGTCGTTGAGCTTTTCCAGTTTGTTTTTGTGTTTCTTTGCATGGTTTTGACCTTTGTTTGTTCCAATCTTCTGCTCTAGCCTTGCTTTGATGCCCCGTTTGTCAATCGCTTGGACCATTGGACTGTTTGCCGTTCAATCTTGGATTATTCTTAGCATTTGTTTGTCTGACTTTTTACCCCGATCTCCCCGAACTTGGATATTTCTGTTTAGAGTTTGTACACTATATTGCCAAAAGTATTCGCTCACCCATCCAAATAATCAGAATCAGGTGTTCCAATCACTTCCATGGCCACAGGTGTATAAAATCAAGCACCTAGGCATGCAGACTGTTTTTACAAACATTTGTGAAAGAATGGGTCGCTCTCAGGAGCTCAGTGAATTCCAGCGTGGAACTGTGATAGGATGCCACCTGTGCAACAAATCCAGTCGTGAAATTTCCTCGCTCCTAAATATTCCACAGTCAACTGTCAGCTGTATTATAAGAACGTGGAAGTGTTTGGGAACGACAGCAACTCAGCCGCGAAGTGGTAGGCCACGTAAACTGACGGAGCGGGGTCAGCGGATGCTGAGGCGCATAGTGTGAAGAGGTCGCCAACTTTCTGCAGAGTCAATCGCTACAGACGTCCAAACTTCATGTGGCCTTCGGATTAGCTCAAGAACAGTGCGCAGAGAGCTTCATGGAATGGGTTTCCATGGCCGAGCAGCTGCATCCAAGCCGTACATCACCAAGTGCAATGCAAAGCGTCGGATGCAGTGGTGTAAAGCACACCGCCACTGGACTCTAGAGCAGTGGAGACGCGTTCTCTGGAGTGACGAATCGCGCTTCTCCATCTGGCAATCTGATGGACGAGTCTGGGTTTGGCGGTTGCCAGGAGAAGGGTACTTGTCTGACTGCATTGTGCCAAGTGTAAAGTTTGGTGGAGGGGGGATTATGGTGTGGGGTTGTTTTTCAGGAGCTGGGCTTGGCCCCTTAGTTCCAGTGAAAGGAACTCTGAATGCTTCAGCATACCAAGACATTTTGGACAATTCCATGCTCCCAACTTTGTGGGAACAGTTTGGAGCTGGCCCCTTCCTCTTCCAGCATGACTGTGCACCAGTGACCAAAGCAAGGTCCATAAAGACATGGATGACAGAGTCTGGTGTGGATGAACTTGACTGGCCTGCACAGAGTCCTGACCTCAACCCGATAGAACACCTTTGGGATGAATTAGAGCGGAGACTGAGAGCCAGACCTTCTCGTCCAACATCAGTGTGTGACCTCACAAATGCACTTCTGGAAGAATGGTCAAAAATTCCCATAAACACACTCCTAAACCTTGTGGACAGCCTTCCCAGAAGAGTTGAAGCTGTTATAGCTGCAAAGGGCGGACCGACGTCATATTGAACCCTATGGATTAGGAATGGGATGTCACTTAAGTTCATATGCGAGTCAAGGCAGGTGAGCGAATACTTTTGGCAATATAGTGTGTGTATATATATATATATTATGTGTGTGTGTGTGTGTAACCAGGTTGAAATGGTGACATGTATTTTCATGAGACTGGTTATCTGAACCGTAGTTTAGGGGTAATGCACATGAAGTGTATATTAGTGTCCTTCTCATCCATTGATGAAATAGTGCGCTGGCCCTTTAAGAATCGGGACGGTGTTACTGGCGGGAAGTCGTGAATTTCTACCGGTAAGCAGTGTGCTTTGTTGCATGGTGTGAATGGTGCTCGTGCAGTAGAGAATTGAGGCCATTAAAGTGTGAGAAATAACAAAATGGTAGGAATTATGTACTTGCAGTGGGTTAAACACTCCATCTCTGTATTTTTGTTATTCTGATGGTGGTGTATTTTGCCGATTGGAAGTGATTTCTGTTGGGAAACGTCTCGCGTGGTGAGAAAAAGCACAGCATTGTTTCTCGAAGTGTAAGTAATGGAATATGATTAATACCAGCCTAATATTGAGACAGTTTTGTGTATTGACACCAGTGTTATTAATGTTATTTTGTTTAATCAAGAGGGGAGAAGTGATTCGTAGGCCCTCTGTGTGAGCATTGGAAGAAGATTGGTGATTAATAGTAGGTTTGAATAAGTTCAATTTACTTAATTTTCTCAATCAACCCATTTTGAAGTTGTTTGTTTACTGTGATGTAAAATGGTTAAGCGTAATGATATTTGTAATGTTAGATTTTTAATGGTTGAGATTATTCTCAAGAATGTAACGTAATGAACTTTTTCATGTATTCATGTTGCTTAAGCAGCCTTATTTTGTGTTCTGTTATCAGATTTTACACTTTTGTGTTTGTTTTCTCAGGGCTGCTACTGTTGTTTATGTTGCCTAGCTTTGAGAGATCTGTGACACTGATGTGACTTTCTTGAGTTCCAACAACTTTACACAAACTCAACCTTTTCTTACTAAAATTGCCCTAGATTTGCATAATTAATGCCGCACTGCTTAGTGTGGTCCGGAATAAAAGATCCCCATTTTAAATTTTGCATCCTGTGTCCGGTGTCCTCACTAATTCCTATCCCGGGCTACATATATAACGTACCCAGACACACTGCAAAAAGTGAAAGCTCACAACCTCTGATCATGGGCTGCTTAGGGAGATTAATTTGTACCAAAACTAAACAAACAAATTGACTCTTTCACAGACACAATCTACTTTGCAAAGTAAAACATGACTCTCAAACAAAGAAATTTGCAAATACAAAGGGCAATGTGAGAGAACATCTGAGGATCTTATATTTACTTATATACTATGTAGAGGTAGAAAAGGTGATTTAGCCCATTTACAGTATTGACATTATCCACAGATTTATCCTCTTACACCTGCCATCTTTTAAAGAAGAAAAAAAGCATGAGGTGAGACCTGAACAGTCATGCAGGTACTTTTAGAATCAGAGTTTTCTTTCAATTCTAGAAATCATGTCCACTATTTTAGAAAAATCTAAATTTAAAATAGAAATAAATAGTAAAATAGCATGATATAATTTAAGGACCATCTGAGCAAAGCTAATATAAGACTAAAGACATAACACAGACTATAATCCTGAAAGGATGTAACTTTTTTTGATCACAAATAAGAAGCAGCTTCAGTCTTCATCAATTAAAGCAAACCAGTATATTCATGATTTTAGCAGTCACCATGGAAACGGCTCGACTAACAGCAATACATGTCAACAGAATTACATTTTCATTGTTTTTCAATTCTCAATTCATTTCTCTTTCTTTATTTTAGTTTAACTTTTGCATAAACATCTTCATGTCTCTTGGAACTGGACGTTCTGGAGGATGAAGATTTCTTAGCAAAACTCACAGCTGCATAGTTCAAGACATCATCTGCAGCCTGATAAAGAACAAGAGCCGTTAAGTTATTTATTGTATTTCCGAAGGTGATGTCAGTTATAATCAGTAGTGGGCAGTAATGAAGTATATGTAATTTGTTACTGTACTTTATCTTTTTCCAGTATCTGTACTTTACTAAAGTATACATTTAAAAAAAATTTTTTACTTTCACTCCACTACATTTTGAAGTAACATATCATACTCCACTACATTGTCCCACATCTCTCATTACTTGTATTTAAAAAAAACAAAACAAAAAAAAGCAGTTCTCCATTTACAGCACAGCAAGAAAACCGAGCTACAGCATGCACGTTATTTTTAAATGCAGTGAGCGCAAACGGTCCAGTAGAGAATTAAAACTGCAGTGTCACAGCCTGAAATACCGTACTCTATGATGGAAGAAAACACTGACCCCATCCCACCACCTGCACTCCCATGGCCTGCCCTGCAGGATTTGTTTTAAGTTGTAGAACTGAAGAAAGACTCTTTCATATTCAGATTCCTGCTCTGCCTCAGTTACATAACATTTCATATTACAAGAATTAAACATCATATTTGCATAAATGTACTCTAGAGGTCAGCACATCCTGTGATAATCATAATGATTTTCTTTAATATGAATCTAATGTTAGCTCGCAACAATGAAGGATTTTTTTGATTATCTTTATTATGTCATGTAAGGCTAGTTATACTTTAGTTAGCTAAGTAAGCTAACATAATGAGTAACTCTTGAGCAGCAGTCTATTTTAACGTTACTGATGTTAAACAGCAGCTCAATAACCCAATAGCTCAACTTTTCAAGAACTGCATGAATGTTCCAGTCTTCCTATTATAGAGGGAGGAGTGTGAGTGACGCAAAAAAGGCCGCTTTACACAACCTGCAGCCAGCAGAGGGCGACTCTGACACACACACACGAGAAAAGAGAATCAGTTACCCAGAACTGGTATATGTCAGGTATGAGGTAAGTGTGAAAAGGTAGAGTAGAAAAACTAAGCATAAAGAATATAACTGGGAGAGACTGGAATAAAAAGCAGAGAAAAAGTGATGTAAAAGAGTAAAAACAGTAAACATAAAAAGTAAAAATAACAGAAATGTGTGTGTGTGTGTGTATATATATATATATATATATATATATATATATATATATATATATATATATAAATTTAATTAATTAGTGGTCCCTGTTTAGGAAGATTCCTCTGTTTCCATTTTGTTGATTTTTTTCCCCCTGCGTCTCTGCTCAAAACACACCATCTTCCTCTTCCCTTGATATAAACCCTGTTCACCCATTTATTTAGGAGTAAGCAGGAGTTTTCACTCTGCAGTCTGGTCCACACTCACCTGACCTGGAACACTACACAGAACAGTAAGAATCCACAATGAAATGAAACAGACCGAAGATGGAGGGAGGAAAATATTTAGAAATTTAATCACAAGAAATACAAACAGAACAAGAAAGAAGGAAATGAGAAGAGGGTTAGGAAAACAGTGAATGAACAAAGGCAAGAAAAATAAACAGAACTGAGGTGAAATTAGACTTCACATGGTTGACTTTATTATAACGTGTACTGATAACACTAGTATTGTTTATGAAATCCTAAAGTAGATATTTTCCATTCTGTGAGATTTTGGATGGATGGATATAGTCATGTTATTTAAATACAAACCTGCATGTGCTTCTCACTGAAATAGATATAATCTGTAAATGTCCTTCATAATGAATAACACATCACTCTGAATCCCTGCTCCATACATGATGTTGAAAAATAAATCAATGTGGGTGTTTGTAAGACATCTTGTCTACTGGAGCGTCATCAGCCATCTTGAAGGTTTTCTAATCCCGCCTCAGTGTGTGGTAGCCCCGCCCCTCTTCCACCTGTGAGTGTGGAGTACGTAAAGTGCTCTTTTTCGTCTTCATCTTGTTCAGTCTGAACACACAACTCTCAAAATATATATTATTATACTATCTAATTGAGCAGAATTGTGCAGAATTATATATGATTTGAGACACTGCTACTGTACAGAGTTTAATCTGAGAGCTGTTAATGATCTTCATATTTCACACATATTTAAAGATGTCTGTGTTTTTCACACTGTGTCTGTGACAGTGAGTGTATGTAACATGTAAGTTAAAGAACCAAAGCACAATGTCTTGTCCAAGATAACTTTTATTCATGGATTTCTTTTCTTTTCCTTCTTTTTCAGTCAAATGGAAGAAGCAGATTCCAGTGTGACTTGTGTTTGTTATTTTGGTGTTTTTGTTTTGTAAATCAGAAAAGGTCAATGATAATTTGTTTGATAATAATGATTCTCTGTCTTACCTTTCCCACTGGCTTCGTAGTAGGAGGGGCCGGCCGGCCCGCAAACAGGAAGTCATATTTATTCCACCCATAGGAGGGGAGGATGTGGAGAATGTTGTTTGAATGTTATCTTGGACGCATGTTTTAAAATGCTCATTAGCTTTTATGATGGGAATAAAGTTAGTTAAAAATGATGTTAATGTCAGTGTTTGTATGATGATGTTAAAGATCATTTAATACCCAAGTGAAGTTGAGGTTAATTAGATTGTAACTGGCATAGTGTCGTCATTGGGCCATTTGAATTTGAGGGGAGGGGACAACACTGAGTGTTTTTTTTTCATTAGTAGATTGTTTGTGAGGGGGTAAGAGTGTAAATCTTCTCTGTGAGTTCTCTCCTTGTTTTGATTGTCTGTATTTTTTTTCCTTTTTTTATTTGGAACTAGGTGGATGACTCCTGTCCCATTGTTTGGTGCATGCCCTGAAAAGATAATTAAAGTAACCTCTGGAGACTTCAGAGTTTTGTGCTCGTTTTGCTGCCTACTTTGCCACGGCCAAGACGGCCTTACAACAGTGTCTTTCTGCATCTCAGTCAACAGAAAATAATGCACACAACAATCCACGTATACACTCTGTCCATTTGTGGGTCTCCTGCACTCCTGCTCTTGTTATTTACCCCTGTATAATATATTTGTAATAAGACTCATAGTGAAAAAATGGAAGTAATGAACTTATGGGGAAATGAAATAGATGAGGTTAGTAGTTTGATCCTTTAATATCCTCACTTTGACAGATGGTTTTATGTTTCCTTCATCAGGACTATAAATAATGTCAGACCTTTAGAAGTCACTCCTTTGCAGCTTTTTACTTGTTTTTGATTGTGTGTGAGAAGTACAAAACTTCTGATCAATTCCAATAACTTTTTTATTCACATATAAATAATTTTTTGCATATTTTTCACACTTAAAAGATTCAGATCATCAAACAAATTTTTATATTACACAAAGATTATACAAGTGAATACAAAATGTTCTTTTTAAATAACCACTGTTCCAAGTTTTCTCCGTTAGTGGATAATGGCTCTGACCGCAGTTCACTGGAGTCCCAGAGCCTTAGAAATGGCTTTATAACCCTTTCTAGACTGATACATGTCAACTATTTTGTTTCTCTGTTCTTGAATTTGTTTAGATCACAGCATGATGTGTTTCTCTTTCGCATGCTTCACTTTGTCACACAGGTTCTGTTGAAGAGATTTCTTGATTCCACAGGTGTGGCAGTAATCAGGTCTGGGTGTGTCTAGTTAAATTTAACTCAGCTTTCTAAAATAATGTGGTTAATCACAGTTCTTTCATGATTTAATAGGAGGGGGCAATTAATTTTTCATGTAGGGCCAGGCAGGTTTGGACAGATTTTTTTCCCTTGATAAATGAAATAATCATTTAAAAACTGCATTTTGTATTTGTTGCATTACCGTTGTGTAATATTAACATTTGTTTGATGATCTGAATTTTTTAAGTGTGACAAATATGCAAAAAAAAAAGTAAGGGGAAAAAACTTTTCACAGCACTGTACAAATTCACCATTCACTGGGCTGAATTACTTTATTCCTAATGCTGCAAATCGAGTCATCTGATCATGCTGTCCACAGAGTGGACAAGACTGGGGACTATAGAAGGAGCAGAGATTTCAACTTCAAATGAAGTTTAACACTCTGGACCAAATTCACACAAACTATCAGACTATATTTCCCTAAAACTGATCCTGGTGGAAATACCATTGATCTGTAGGACCTTTGGATGTCACCTCAATGCTGCAAGACTGATACACTGACTGGATTTGGTTTCACAGGGAATCCTGGGATACCTGACCTTCCACACTGGAATTGTTGTCATTTTCCTAAGCAGAAGTCACGTCTAAACAGAATGCAGAATCTGTTTAAGGAAGGAGATGTCACATTCAGGTGGCTGATAAACAGACCTACAGCTAGAGGAAAGCTAAAGGGAACCTCAAGAAAAACATTAAGGATGCAAAAAATATGAGAACTTTGGGAACAACAGCTCATGTGGAACAGAATTAAAACACTGATGGACCACAAGAACAACCAGCACTCTGTAACCTAGCAACGTCTCTAAATAACACCTTTCTTTGTAGGCTTTGGTTATGTGGAGTGACCAGTGTAAGACATCTCTGTGAAGTTGTTGCTTTAGAAACAATAACAGAAGCAACCTGAGACTTCAACTCGAATTTATTTCAGGTAGTTTAGTTTATTTTAAGTTATATAGTAAACACAGTAAACATTCAATTTATTTATGAACTTTTTAATATACTTTATATACATATAATTTACTCTAACCTCCAGAGATTTCCTTTCATAAACAAATTGTTTTTGTTATTTATTTAATAGGACAATGATAAAAAATAGTAATTAGAATAAGTATGTTGAGAAAATGTAACAATATTGAATTTTTGGATTTTTGGCAAAAAGTAATCCCCCTCTCCTCTTTTCCCCCTATCAAGCATGACCAAATAAAATGTGACTTACAGCAATAAATCTCCAGTGTCTGATGATTTAAATCAGAAGTTTCTTTCTCTATTTAATTTTAACTTGTGCATAAACATCATAGATCTTTTCTCTGAATGTTCTGGAGGATGAAGGTTTCTTAGCAAAACTCACAGCTGCATAGTTCAAGACATCTTCATCATCAGCAGCCTGATAAAGAACAAGAGCTGTTTATTAACCAGAGAGGATTAAAGACTAAAATAATGATTACTCTGATATTTTGGTGAATAATTGTCTATTAAAATTCTCTGTGCATTCAGATGTGGATTTATTTAACAGAATAGAATCACAGTTAATAGAAGACTGGATTACCTGATTGGTGGGAATTTGATGGTTGCTTGATGAAGAATCTGAACAATAATACACACAAGTAAAGATTAAATGTAGAAAAGATTCACATTTACACTTTATACAATAACTCTATAAATAACAACAATAATAAAAGTAAACAAACCTTTTCTGTGATTTTTATATAAAACTCCAACCAGAACTGTGATTACAATAACAGAGATTATATTGGAGACTGTTAAGGAAATAATCCGATCGTCTTCACCTGAAATGACGACTCCTGAATGATGAAAATGCACACAATGAATCAATTTTCACATTGTACAAATATTGAATGATTTATTAATAGGGAGAGGTTTTCACTAAGGACAGTTTTGTTAGAGACAGTGGAATGAAGCCAAATTCCTGCCTGTTTTATTACTGCATTTTGAAACACTGGGTGGAGTTCCAGATGTAAATTGTCTTTTGAAACTCATATCGCCCATATCACAAAAACAGCCTTCTTCCACTTATTGCCAAGCTTAGGAACATTTTATCTGTATCTGATGCAGAAAAACTAGTTCATGCATTCCTGACCTCCAGACTGGACTACTGTAATGCATTACTAGGTGTTTGTCCTGCATCTTCAGTAAACAAGCTACAGTTAGTCCAGAATGCAGCTGCCAGAGTTCTTACCAGATTAAGAACATATGATCATATAACCCCAATTTTGTCATCCCTGCACTGGCTACCTGATAAATTTAGAATTGATTATAAATTAGCTCTACTTACGTACAAGGCTCTAAATGGTTTAGCTCCCACCTATCTCTCCAGTCGTCTAACGTGTTACAATCCACCACGCTCTTTGAGATCACCAAACTCCTTCTGGTAGTTCCCTGAATATCAAAGTCCACTAAGGGGGTAAAGCATTGTCGTATTTAGCTCTTAAATTTGGAATAGTCTTCCTGACACTGTTCCAGGCTCAGACACAGTCTCCCAGTTTAAATGTAGATTAAAGACATTTCTCTTTAAACAGAAGCTACACTAAATCCTCTCCACTTGCTTCTCTTTTTCTACCCATCCCAAGGCATCTAGAGATTGTACCAGATCCAGTTGGATTCTGCTTCATGAAGATTTCAGACTTTCAAAGAAAAGATGCCAACCCCATGTGGACTTTGAGGACAACAACCTTCTAATCAATAAACAAAATAACATTCTACATATGCTGTATCTCTATCATTGAGCATTTGAAGGCTTCAGCTTGGAGGAGTTGGTGTTGATTCAATAATGAACTCAGATGCTGAGCTAATTTGAGTTGCTCAGGAGCTCCTGGTTACTAGTCAACTATAACTCACTGTATATGACTCAAAGGTCATTACTGATAATCACACTCTCCTGTGTTTATAATAATTTATAATCACACTCTCTGGTGTCACCCAAATGAGGATGGATCCCCTTTGAGTTTGGTTCCTCTCAATATTTCTTGCTCTTACCATCTAAGGGAATTTTTCCTTGCCACAGTCACCTCAGGCTCGATCATTAGGGATTAGGGATTGATACAAATAAATTTAAGTATATGTCTGATATTAATCTTTAACTTTTTGTACTATATTTCTTATGTTCTACAAAGCTGCTTTGACACAATGCCCATTGTTAAATGTGGCATACAAATAAAATGTGATTTAATTTCATTTAATTTTTATTTAATGGAGGATGGTGTGTCGACATCTTATATAAAATAGAAATAAACAGGTATGATACTAAATATGAATAATGTGAATATGTGAAATATTTAATTGTATAACATATTTAAAGTGTTGATCTGGAATTAGCAGGTTTTCAAAGTCAAACTGTTTACCTTCAAATTGCAGATGTGTTCCAGATGTGAACTTCAGTACACTTCCTTCCATTTCTCCACAGAAATATTCTCCTACATCATCTTCTCTTATTTTGTTAATATTGAGATCAAATTTTTGGTCATTTACACTAATACTGAAGCGACTATCATTAAATCCCCCAACAAATTTGTAGCCCACAGAGCCCGAGTATGGTCTTGCAAAATACTGAGGCAATTTTCCTGAACTCTGTCTGAACCAAACTACTTTATCTTTCCCTGTGACACTGCTAATGTTACACTCCATAGTTACATCTTCTCCACTCTTTACTGTTCTCACATGAAGCTCCTTGATGTCAGAAGAATTTACTGTAAAAAGTGTTTAATATTTAATGATAATACAGTAATATTTCATATTGAATTAATTGAAGTTAAAGTTTTCAGAATGTTACTCACCAGCTGTGAAGAGAGAAAAAAGAACACAAAGAGCGACAAAGAGTGTGGTCATCGTTCCTGTTCAGACGAAGTGATAGTGAGGGAATGAACTTGTGTGTTCAGTAGAAAACCAGGTCCAGACTCACACCTGATTGGATGTTTTGAACCTGTGGACTGATCTAATCTAAAAAAAAAAAAAACTGGTGGAGAGCAAGGAGCCAAAATGGGGTTATTCCACCAAATACTGATCTCTTAATGTTATTTAGCCAAAGCATTAACACAATTTGTTTGCAAATTATTAGCATTTTGTTTTATTTGAGTTATTAAAGCTTTGCAAATACTGCATGATCTTGGGTTATTATGTGATGTCGTTTCCTTTAAATATACACTCTAAATAACAATTGTTATATTTTGAATTTAGGAGAAATATTGTCAGCAGTTCACGAAAATGAAACAAAACTGTTTATCTCACCAATACATGACCTGGAAGAAAAAAACATAAGAAACTCATTATTTTGCAGTGGGCTCTTATTTTTTCCGTATATATATTTATATATATATAAAGTTGGTAATCATATTTAACTATTTGCAAAGGAACTTTTACATTTATTTTTATTTCTGTTCTAGTTACACATAATCCTTTCTTTCTTTCTTTCTTTCTTTATTTACAAATGTACATAATGGTATTATGGATAATTGCCTGGGGTCTTTAGTAAGTAAACACCGGTTCTGAATCAGATGTTTTCAGGAAGTCCAACTTCTGTTAATTTGCTGTTACCAACCCTAAAAGACTTAATAACAGGACTTACACAGTTAGAGCACAGTGTCTAGCATAGTCTGAATAAATACTGTTCTTAATATACTACGTAATGTTTATTAGAGAAATTTTTATGAATGAAGCCCAGCTTTTGTGTTTTAGACTGAGAAACTAACACAGAGATATTTTAGACTGTTGACCCAAAATAAGTTAGTGTGAGCTGCTGGCTAAAACACTCAGCTTCTGAAACTCCACAATGCTATTTCTGTTAATCTGAAACTACTGCATGGTGTGAGAGCTGCTGCAGCCTGTATCACTTCTACAAATGTGTGAAGAGCTTTCTCAGACTTTTCCTATGGAAAGGGGAAGAATTATAGGGTTTGACAGCCACTGGTCGGAACAACCTCCTGTGGCGTTCTGTGGATGTCTTCAGTGGAATTCAGGTGATTTCAGTCTATAGCTAAATGTGCTCTGGAAGTACTCCAGTATCGCATACAGGGGTTGTGACATGTTGTCAAGGATACTGAAAAGATTTCTCAGCATTCTCCCCTTAAACACCTCAGCCATGACAGAGCCTGCTTTCCTAATAAGCTTGTTGAGTCTGTTGGCATCGGCCATCTTCACCCTGATACCTCAGCACATTAGAACACAGAAGATGATGCTGGCTTCCACTGAGTGGTAGAACATTTGCAGCATGGTTCAGCAGACATTAAAGGACCTGAGTCTCCTGAGGAAGTACAGGCAACTCTGAACTTTACTACATAGTGCATCAGTGTTTTTGGTCCATTCCAGCATGTTATCTATGTGGACACCCAAATACTTGTAATAAGACTCATAGTGAAAAAATGGAAGTAATGAACTTATGGGGAAATGAAATAGATGAGGTTAGTAGTTTGATCCTTTAATATCCTCACTTTGACAGATGGTTTTATGTTTCCTTCATCAGGACTATAAATAATGTCAGACCTTTAGAAGTCACTCCTTTGCAGCTTTTTACTTGTTTTTATTGTGTGTGAGAAGTACAAAACTTCTGATCAATTCCAATGATACAATGATGACAATGATAAAAAATAGTAATTAGAATAAGTATGTTGAGAAAATGTAACAATATTGAATTTTTGGATTTTTGGCAAAAAGTAATCCCCCTCTCCTCTTTTCCCCCTATCAAGCATGACCAAATAAAATGTGACTTACAGCAATAAATCTCCAGTGTCTGATGATTTAAATCAGAAGTTTCTTTCTCTATTTTATTTTAACTTGTGCATAAACATCATAGATCTTTTCTCTGAATGTTCTGGAGGATGAAGGTTTCTTAGCAAAACTCACAGCTGCATAGTTCAAGACATCTTCATCATCAGCAGCCTGATAAAGAACAAGAGCTGTTTATTAACCAGAGAGGATTAAAGACTAAAATAATGATTACTCTGATATTTTGGTGAATAATTGTCTATTAAAATTCTCTGTGCATTCAGATGTGGATTTATTTAACAGAATAGAATCACAGTTAATAGAAGACTGGATTACCTGATTGGTGGGAATTTGATGGTTGCTTGATGAAGAATCTGAACAATAATACACACAAGTAAAGATTAAATGTAGAAAAGATTCACATTTAGACTTTATACAATAACTCTATAAATAACAACAATAATAAAAGTAAACAAACCTTTTCTGTGATTTTTATATAAAACTCCAACCAGAACTGTGATTACAATAACAGAGATTATATTGGAGACTGTTAAGGAAATAATCCGATCGTCTTCACCTGAAATGACGACTCCTGAATGATGAAAATGCACACAATGAATCAATTTTCACATTGTACAAATATTGAATGATTTATTAATAGGGAGAGGTTTTCACTAAGGACAGTTTTGTTAGAGACAGTGGAATGAAGCCAAATTCCTGCCTGTTTTATTACTGCATTTTGAAACACTGGGTGGAGTTCCAGATGTAAATTGTCTTTTGAAACTCATATCGCCCATATCACAAAAACAGCCTTCTTCCACTTTAGAAATATTGCCTAGGAACATTTTATCTGTATCTGATGCAGAATAACTAGTTCATGCATTCCTGACCTCCAGACTGGACTACTGTAATGCATTACTAGGTGTTTGTCCTGCATCTTCAGTAAACAAGCTACAGTTAGTCCAGAATGCAGCCGCCAGATTTCTTACCAGATTAAGAAAATATGATCATATAACCCCAATATTGTCATCCCTGCACTGGCTACCTGATAAATTTAGAATTGATTATAAATTAGCTCTACTTACGTACAAGGCTCTAAATGGTTTAGCTCCCACCTATCTCTCCAGTCGTCTAACGTGTTACAATCCACCACGCTCTTTGAGATCACCAAACTCCTTCTGGTAGTTCCCTGAATATCAAAGTCCACTAAGGGGGTAAAGCATTGTCGTATTTAGCTCTTAAATTTGGAATAGTCTTCCTGACACTGTTCCAGGCTCAGACACAGTCTCCCAGTTTAAATGTAGATTAAAGACATTTCTCTTTAAACAGAAGCTACACTAAATCCTCTCCACTTGCTTCTCTTTTTCTACCCATCCCAAGGCATCTAGAGATTGTACCAGATCCAGTTGGATTCTGCTTCATGAAGATTTCAGACTTTCAAAGAAAAGATGCCAACCCCATGTGGACTTTGAGGACAACAACCTTCTAATCAATAAACAAAATAACATTCTACATATGCTGTATCTCTATCATTGAGCATTTGAAGGCTTCAGCTTGGAGGAGTTGGTGTTGATTCAATAATGAACTCAGATGCTGAGCTAATTTGAGTTGCTCAGGAGCTCCTGGTTACTAGTCAACTATAACTCACTGTATATGACTCAAAGGTCATTACTGATAATCACACTCTCCTGTTTTTTGTAATAATTTATAATCACACTCTCTGGTGTCACCCAAATGAGGATGGATCCCCTTTGAGTTTGGTTCCTCTCAATATTTCTTGCTCTTACCATCTAAGGGAATTTTTCCTTGCCACAGTCACCTCAGGCTCGATCATTAGGGATTAGGGATTGATACAAATAAATTTAAGTATATGTCTGATATTAATCTTTAACTTTTTGTACTATATTTCTTATGTTCTACAAAGCTGCTTTGACACAATGCCCATTGTTAAATGTGGCATACAAATAAAATGTGATTTAATTTCATTTAATTTTTATTTAATGGAGGATGGTGTGTCGACATCTTATATAAAATAGAAATAAACAGGTATGATACTAAATATGAATAATGTGAATATGTGAAATATTTAATTGTATAACATATTTAAAGTGTTGATCTGGAATTAGCAGGTTTTCAAAGTCAAACTGTTTACCTTCAAATTGCAGATGTGTTCCAGATGTGAACTTCAGTACACTTCCTTCCATTTCTCCACAGAAATATTCTCCTCCGTCATCTTCTCTTATTTTGTTAATATTGAGATCAAATTTATGGTCATTTACACTAATACTGAAGCGACTATCATTAAATCCCCCAACAAATTTGTAGCCCACAGAGCCCGAGTATGGTCTTGCAAAATACTGAGGCAATTTTCCTGAACTCTGTCTGAACCAAACTACTTTATCTTTCCCTGTGACACTGCTAATGTTACACTCCATAGTTACATCTTCTCCACTCTTTACTGTTCTCACATGAAGCTCCTTGATGTCAGAAGAATTTACTGTAAAAAGTGTTTAATATTTAATGATAATACAGTAATATTTCATATTGAATTAATTGAAGTTAAAGTTTTCAGAATGTTACTCACCAGCTGTGAAGAGAGAAAAAAGAACACAAAGAGCGACAAAGAGTGTGGTCATCGTTCCTGTTCAGACGAAGTGATAGTGAGGGAATGAACTTGTGTGTTCAGTAGAAAACCAGGTCCAGACTCACACCTGATTGGATGTTTTGAACCTGTGGACTGATCTAATCTAAAAAAAAAAAAAAACTGGTGGAGAGCAAGGAGCCAAAATGGGGTTATTCCACCAAATACTGATCTCTTAATGTTATTTAGCCAAAGCATTAACACAATTTGTTTGCAAATTATTAGCATTTTGTTTTATTTGAGTTATTAAAGCTTTGCAAATACTGCATGATCTTGGGTTATTATGTGATGTCGTTTCCTTTAAATATACACTCTAAATAACAATTGTTATATTTTGAATTTAGGAGAAATATTGTCAGCAGTTCACGAAAATGAAACAAAACTGTTTATCTCACCAATACATGACCTGGAAGAAAAAAACATAAGAAACTCATTATTTTGCAGTGGGCTCTTATTTTTTCCGTATATATATATATAAGTTGGTAATCATATTTAACTATTTGCAAAGGAACTTTTACATTTATTTTTATTTCTGTTCTAGTTACACATAATCCTTTCTTTCTTTCTTTCTTTCTTTATTTATTTACAAATGTACATAATGGTATTATGGATAATTGCCTGGGGTCTTTAGTAAGTAAACACCGGTTCTGAATCAGATGTTTTCAGGAAGTCCAACTTCTGTTAATTTGCTGTTACCAACCCTAAAAGACTTAATAACAGGACTTACACAGTTAGAGCACAGTGTCTAGCATAGTCTGAATAAATACTGTTCTTAATATACTACGTAATGTTTATTAGAGAAATTTTTATGAATGAAGCCCAGCTTTTGTGTTTTAGACTGAGAAACTAACACAGAGATATTTTAGACTGTTGACCCAAAATAAGTTAGTGTGAGCTGCTGGCTAAAACACTCAGCTTCTGAAACTCCACAATGCTATTTCTGTTAATCTGAAACTACTGCATGGTGTGAGAGCTGCTGCAGCCTGTATCACTTCTACAAATGTGTGAAGAGCTTTCTCAGACTTTTCCTATGGAAAGAGGAAGAATTATAGGGTTTGACAGCCACTGGTCGGAACAACCTCCTGTGGCGTTCTGTGGATGTCTTCAGTGGAATTCAGGTGATTTCAGTCTATAGCTAAATGTGCTCTGGAAGTACTCCAGTATCGCATACAGGGGTTGTGACATGTTGTCAAGGATACTGAAAAGATTTCTCAGCATTCTCCCCTTAAACACCTCAGCCATGACAGAGCCTGCTTTCCTAATAAGCTTGTTGAGTCTGTTGGCATCGGCCATCTTCACCCTGATACCTCAGCACATTAGAACACAGAAGATGATGCTGGCTTCCACTGAGTGGTAGAACATTTGCAGCATGGTTCAGCAGACATTAAAGGACCTGAGTCTCCTGAGGAAGTACAGGCAACTCTGAACTTTACTACATAGTGCATCAGTGTTTTTGGTCCATTCCAGCATGTTATCTATGTGGACACCCAAATACTTATATTTGTCCACAATGTCCACCTCAGCACCCATGATGATGATTGGGCTTAGGGGAGTCCTCTGCTTCCTAAAATCCACCACTGCCACTTTCATCTTTGTGTTAGTGGTGGATTTTAGGATTTTTTGTTTGTCTTAGTGTTTAAAAACTGCAGCCTTTCCTTTTTGAGTTAATGTGCATTTTAATCCAGAAATGTTGATCACATACACTATATTGCCAAAAGTATTCGCTCACCCATCCAAATAATCAGAATCAGGTGTTCCAATCACTTCCATGGCCACAGGTGTATAAAATCAAGCACCTAGGCATGCAGACTGTTTTTACAAACATTTGTGAAAGAATGGGTCGCTCTCAGGAGCTCAGTGAATTCCAGCGTGGAACTGTGATAGGATGCCACCTGTGCAACAAATCCAGTCGTGAAATTTCCTCGCTCCTAAATATTCCACAGTCAACTGTCAGCTGTATTATAAGAACGTGGAAGTGTTTGGGAACGACAGCAACTCAGCCACAAAGTGGTAGGCCACGTAAACTGACGGAGCGGGGTCAGCGGATGCTGAGGCGCATAGTGCGAAGAGGTCGCCAACTTTCTGCAGGGTCAATCGCTACAGACCTCCAAACTTCATGTGGCCTTCAGATTAGCTCAAGAACAGTGCGCAGAGAGCTTCATGGAATGGGTTTCCATGGCCGAGCAGCTGCATCCAAGCCATACATCACCAAGTGCAATGCAAAGCGTCGGATGCAGTGGTGTAAAGCACGCCGCCACTGGACTCTAGAGCAGTGGAGACGCGTTCTCTGGAGTGACGAATCGCGCTTCTCCATCTGGCAATCTGATGGACGAGTCTGGGTTTGGCGGTTGCCAGGAGAACGGTACTTGTCTGACTGCATTGTGCCAAGTGTAAAGTTTGGTGGAGGGGGGATTATGGTGTGGGGTTGTTTTTCAGGAGCTGGGCTTGGCCCCTTAGTTCCAGTGAAAGGAACTCTGAATGCTTCAGCATACCAAGACATTTTGGACAATTCCATGCTCCCAACTTTGTGGGAACAGTTTGGAGCTGGCCCCTTCCTCTTCCAACATGACTGTGCACCAGTGACCAAAGCAAGGTCCATAAAGACATGGATGACAGAGTCTGGTGTGGATGAACTTGACTGGCCTGCACAGAGTCCTGACCTCAACCCGATAGAACACCTTTGGGATGAATTAGAGCGGAGACTGAGAGCCAGGCCTTCTCGTCCAACATCAGTGTGTGACCTCACAAATGCGCTTCTGGAAGAATGGTCAAAAATTCCCATAAACACACTCCTAAACCTTGTGGACAGCCTTCCCAGAAGAGTTGAAGCTGTTATAGCTGCAAAGGGTGGACCGACGTCATATTGAACCCTATGGATTAGGAATGGGATGTCACTTAAGTTCATATGCAAGTCAAGGCAGGTGAGTGAATACTTTTGGCAATATAGTGTATGAGTTCAGAATTCAATGTCACGTGTTTTCCTTTATGTCAAGTGAGATTGGAGATTTCGGCATGATTGTTATTCAGAGATAATCGGGTCACGTTAAAAATCCCATACTCTAAGCAGAAACCAAGGCATATGAGGTTAATATTGTTATTGATTGCAAAATAACAGTCTTTATTAACAAATCTGAATCGCTTAATATTGTTAAATATATTGCATTCTGTCTAAAAAATAACTATGGAAAACTGTAAAAATTAGTGGCTGCTGCAAATCTACAAGTACATGACCCAGTAAACTTTGACACTTTTTTTATGAATAAAATTATTGTTTGTCAACTTTAAATGTTATATATTTGCTGTTCTGGCTTTCTGTATTTGCCCTGCCTTGTCTAATAGCTGTCTAGGTATATGCTAAGACTGAGATTGTGAATGTTTGAGGGTAAGGAACCTACTGTTTGCTAATGTGCTTAGCCCAACTGTTTATAGTACGGCCTACTGCCTGTTTTCAGGCATTGACTCTGGATGGCCCTGCTGTAAATTTGTTCTTAATACTGTACATAATTCTACAAGGAATTTGGAGGATGTAGGGAGACCGATGCCATATTCTTTACTGGATACTTTTATTGTTTTGGATAGGGAGTTGTAAAGGAACTTGTCTTTTATTTTTATTTTTGTGTAACGAATTTAGATCAAAATTTAAATATTTAAGTGTAATTATAATTAATTATAAATATTCAAAAGGGGGTTTTAGAACTAACTGTTAGAGAATCAATAACACAATTATTTGATTTGTTCGTCCAGCGAACAGACGGTATAATTATGTATTAATTCCAGGGAAAGTTATCTTCCTGGCCAAGAAAGAATAACTACTTTATAAAGTACTAGCTGTAATTTAACACGTAGCAAGAGCAATGTTCAGGGACCCCGAAATTGTGAGCAAAGCACAGAGACAATCACTCGTGAATAAAATGCATTTAATAAAACAGAAACACACAACACATACTAACTACGACACACATACATAAAAGACAGGATAAGGATTATAGAGAGGGGATAAGGAGGCAAAGAGAGATTGAGATTAAGGAAGGGAATACGGAGGAAATCAGAACGAGAGAGAGAGAGAGAGCGAGAGAGAGAGCAAGAGGAGAAACAGAGATAAGGAAATAGAAAAGAGATCAAATATAGCAAGTTTCAAATCGAGTTTTGGTTACACCCGTGTGAGAATCATCAGGGTAATTAGGATTCGCCTTAATAAAGGGGCTTCAGCTTAAAATTGCGGACCTAAAGTAATTAGTAACTTTTACTTGCATTGGTTCGTTGATAAGAGTCCTGATGTAGTGGATCAAGGAGGTTCGGAGATTCGAAGTCCTCGGAGTAAGTGAGAGATTCTGCTGGAATGAGAAAGGTTTCGGTGGTGCAAACAAAAGTTCTTCGATTGAAGCTGCCGGCAAAGTCTCAGAAGAAAGTGAAAGTCTTGTCCTGAAGAAAGATAGGAGTTGAGTCGGGCGACGATAGAAGAGGTCGTGCCGGGAAGAAAAGGCGCACGGGGGCCCCCCCGACCGCAGAGCGGAGAGGGGGTTGGCCCCCACAGGGCCGAGCCGAGCTGAGCCAAGCCGAACCGAGCTAAGTAGAGCAAAAAGCTGAGCAATGATAGATGGGTGCTTAGGGTTTTTATTGATCCCTTGGTCGCGCCCAGTTTTTTAGAGTGACCAATCCAATACCTGAAACTTTTGGAGGGAAAGAGTTTCTTTGTCTCCGCTCGGTCACTCATTTGCATACTTTATGTTTATGGTGAAGTTGGGGAATGGATAAAGTTTCAATTAAAGTGTAGTATGCTCATATTATGTACTTGGATGACCACATGGCCTACACTATTGCTTCTAAAAGTAAAAGCGGATCATTTTGATAGTAGACATGAAAGAGACAGTATGAGAGGAGAGGAAACTGGGTACAGGCAATTAAACATACAATCTAATCTTATAAAACATGTTCTGTTTCATGAAAACACAGAACAGGTCATGAGTGGTAATACAACCATAAAAATATAACGGCAAAAGGGGAATACATATACAGGTGTGTTAGGCATGGGTCAGGGAGGGTTTTACTATTGTTTTATTGAAACTTGAATAAAGGAACTCTCCTTATGTGTGTACGTGTGGGGGTCAGGATGAGTGTTTCCTGATGCTTTGTGTGTGTGTGTGTGTGTGTGTGTGTGTATTTGTATGTGTGTGTGTCTTCAGTCAGAACTTTGGTCATCCCCCGATCAAGGCATTGATTCGGTTTAGATTTGGGAATTCTTGTTGACTTTTAACGGCAGTAAAACTGCTAGGCGCAGGGTGAGTTGTATGTTAAGGTCACAAGTTGATTGGAAGTTCCAGGGGTGTGAGGCTGGGCTATCAGTACTGATGGTCTGTAGAACTCCAACATTCATGGAAGCAGGATTCCTCCTTTGTCTCCAGTCTCGTTGGGGGGGGTCATTGGTTATCCAGAGCCACCAGACATCCCGTAGCCTGGCTCCCATGACTTACAGCATGTCGGTTGAGTCAAAATGAAATGACTATTAGCGAAATAGGTCAGTTGTGAGCTGGGTAATGGTTAATTGAGTTTTTGAGAAGGATGCAACTGACACCATGAGCAAGTGAGCCGACCTGGAGACGCTACATTTGTTTTGTGAAGTAGGGTATTTAGATCCCGGACGGTAGTTTTTTTTTTTTTGTTATTTTGGCCTTGTCAGCTCCTGAAGCTACACTCCCACATTGGACTCTAAACCCCTTGGTTTTCATTAAAATGCCACTTTTTTCCACACTCTCCTGTGTCATGGACTCTTTCTTGTTGCGCCTTTACCCTAGATGGGGCGTAACAACTGGTACTTGCAAATGTGTAAGTGCATTGCTGACAGATGGTAAAAAAAACATGTTATTAAATGTCTATTTCCTATTGGTGTTTAACATTAAAAATACACTTTGAATATTGATACTTGCCATCTCAATGGTTTTATTTACAGGGAATGTCTTATCAATGGGTAAAAAGGTAGAATTGCTATTGATTGTATCCTGTACTTGACAGTGACTGTTTAGTCCATTTCTGACCCAACTTTAGTGGTTACTTCCTGTTTTACTTCCTTTTATGTTTCAGTGTCCACCTAATCAAGAAATACCCAGTGGACCCAGAACGGGAAGTATCATGACAAATTATAGTGTAGAGAACAGATGCCTTCCACAGACGATGCAGTCCACGAGGATTTGGTGGAAGTGAACCTCAGACCACTATTTTCAAGATCTCTGGAGAATCCTGAACACAGAACAGCTCTTACACTTCACCAACCATAGTGAACTCTTACTGACCAGCTCCACATCCAGAAAAAACAACACCTCTCCCTTCCTACCTTTCACTCTGTAGTCTACATAAAGTTTGATAAAAAGTGCTTAATCCAATTTTCTTCTGACCTTTGACCTCTGCATCTGGGTACATAATCAGGCCTACTAATTCTCAGCTGATCTTTATTCTTGATTACAAGCTCCTCTGATCCTCTTTGTATCAGGGTATATTTAACATTTTGTGTGTTTCTCCTTGCCCTATGCGAACTTGTCACTTTTCTTCTATACAAGAAAAACTGTCCACCTTCATCCTCTGAAGCACACAGCACTCCTATGTGAAGATAGGCACCCTTCAGGCTCAACCTGGGAGGGGAATGTGCTTTATAGCACCTATCCTGGATGTGAGAGAAGTTCTTCCTGGAGGAACAAGGTTTGGTCTGTGCCAACAACAGTGGGCAGAACACACAGAAAGAAGCAGAAAGGGAGGCAAACTGGATTCTGTAGTCTTTTCCCACAGAATCCATTGTGACACACCCAGCAGAGGTTTATGCACTGCCAGGTGGTCTGAGGGGTGTTTGCCTCTTGCTTTTCTCACCTCGCATAGTGCCCTGAAACAGCAAGCTGGCAGGGGCTAACATAGAAAGACACATAAGGAGCAGGAGCATGGGTGGTCATAAAATGGCCCTAAAGCATTAGGATTCCTTTCTGGGACACTTGGCAAAGATGGTAATCTCTTGCCTTGGGGTCCTGTCCCTAAGTTTTTTTCCTGCTTCAGCAGGTAAGGCTGGAGCTGGTGGTTACTAGTTGATAGAACTAGCTCATTCCTGCAGCAAAGGAATAGTAGGCCATTAGGATACATCAGGGCCTCTGAAAGAAAGGTTTTGTCCCTTTCTTTTATCTCTGTCAGATTGCCAAGGGTTAGGGTCATGAATTGGCTGATGACATGGGCCATCTGCTTTGTGGCACAGAGGGCTAAACCTGTGGCCTGGTGGAGTTCGGTCTTTATTGATGAGCCCCTTCCCACAGATAAGCTCCTTTAGCAGGTCAGCTCAGTGCCATTGTGTGCTGCACCGCACCATCTTAACCTGTGGGATTGGAGACCTTACTTATAAAGCTGATATGGCGCTTTCTAAACACCACAGAATGAGGTGGCAATCTGAATGCTGTTTGCTCCTTGTTGCGCACATCGAGCTCCTCAGAGTCTGATGCAGACAGCATCATATCCTCATCTCAGTCGGAAAAAAAAATCGCAAAGTGAGCTTCTCGGAGCCAAGGCAAAGGTATTAGAGTCAGAAACCATGACCGAACCTGGTAGGCCTGCAAGACCACCAAGGTGTGCAGGGCTGCACTAGCTTGGTCTGCACCACAGTGGTTGAGGTGGCTCTACATGGTCTAAAAGGGAGCTCAGAAAAAACTGCAGTTGCATGCTTAGGGGTGGCATGTGGCCTGAAGTCAGGAAGTGGCTGAGAATGAGTGACACTAACTTCTTCAGGCCAATTTAAATTTAGAATAGCAACTGCGCACATTTACCACCTCAAGGAGCTACATGAATGCTACAGATTGTGGTGGCAGATTGAGAGAGAAATGCCCCTCATTGCTCCCTCCCACATTGAGCTCCTCAGAGCCTGTTGTGGACAACAACATATCCTCTTCCAGATTGGGAGAAATCACAGAGCAAGCTCCTGAATCCAAAATGGGTGTATTGGAGTCAGTGAAGAGGACAAGAGAAAGGGAATGACCCATCTCTTTTTCACTTCCACCAACTTGACCATTAACTGAAGCTCTTGACCTGTACCTGTATGATTTTAGAAGTTATAATTTCTGCTGTCATTTGATTGGCTGATTAGAGAACTGCATGAATGTTCTGGTCTTCCTGTTGTAGAGGAAGGTGAGTGATGCAAAGAGGCTGCGCTATACCACCAACAGTCAGCAGAATGTGACCACAGCACAATAACACACACACACACAAACAGAGAAAGAGAGAGAGAGAGAGACAGAGAGACAGAGAGGGAGAGAGAGCAAAAGAGAAAATCTGAAGTCCAGAACAAGATATTGAAGAGCAGTATTAAACACAGTGCTTCATCACCTATTTGTAGAGATGTGACCAGTACGGCATGTGAGGTAAGTGTAAAAAGGTGGCAAAAAAAAAAGAATAAAAAATAATTGGATTAGGAAAAACTGGAATAAAAAGTAGAGAAAAAGTGGCGGAAAGAAAGATAGACACATAATAAAAGTAAAAAATATCACAGAGTAAAACATGTTTATATATACATTCATATTAGTGGACACTACAACATGCTCCCCCTTGTTGTTTATCTGTCCCTTTTTAAGAAGATTCCTCTGTTTTTGAGACATTTTTTTTTTTCGTTCGTCTCTGACACTGTCTTTCTCTTCCCTCTATATAAATTCTGCTCACCCATTTATTTACAAGTTAGCAGGAGTTTTCAATTTGTGGCCTGGTCTCAACTGACCTCAAACTCGAATAGAAGTGGAGGGTGGAGGGAGGAGAATATTTTGAAATTTAATAACAAGGAAATACACGAAGAACAAGAAAGAACAAAATGAGAAGAGGGTTGAGAAAACAATGAATGAACAAAGGCAAGAACTGAGGTGAAATTAGACACATGGTTAAGTTTAATATAAAGTGTCCTGATAATACTTTAGAATGTTTTGTTATGAAGTCCCATGTTTTACATTCTGTGACCTTATCACTTCCACCCCTGATGAAAAACAGATTTTGGATGGATAGATATAGTCTTGTTATTTAAAGACAAACCTGCAAGTCCCAGATTTCATCAGTGCTATAAAACCCTGCTAGTAAGTGATGGGAATGAGGTCATGGACTAACCATGGATTATTACAATAAAGCTCACTGAAATCTGAAAAAAAAAAAATCTGTAAATATCCTTTCTAATGAATAACACGTCACTCTGAACCTCTGCTTCATACAGGATGTAGAAAAATAAGTCAGTGTGGGCGTTTGTAAGACATCTTGAATAGGTTTTTTCATCCAGCTTCAGCACCTGGTAGCCCAGCTGGGTTAAGTGAATGAAGTGTCTAAAATTCACCCTTGTTTTTTTCCCCAAGTAAATAATTATCTGGGTTCTTAAAGTGCTCTTCTTGTTGTTCTTCTTTTTTTCTTCTTCTTCTTCTTTGTCTTGTTCAGTCTGAAGGAAATAATGCACCAGTCATTTCCTCCACTCATACACTCTGTCCATTTGTGGGTCTCCTGCTGTTATTTACCCCTGTATAATATGTTTGTAATAAAACTCATAGTGAAAAAATGGAAGTAATGAACTTTTGGGGAAATGAAATAGATGAGGTTAGTAGATTGAGCCTTTAACATCTGTTTTACAGATTGTTTTATGCTTTTTTCATCAGAGCTATAAATAATGTCAGAACTTTAAAAGTCACTCCTTTGCAGCTTTTTACTTGTTTTTGATTGTGCACAAAACTTTTGATCTATGATTCTAACAACTTTTAGATTAATGAGATTCATACAAATTACACTTAATACAAAATACATCCACCTGGCTAATTGCTTTATTCCTTATTGTTACGACTTCAAGATGGTAGGTCTAAGGGTACCAGAAGTAACATTTAAGTTGTGACTCATTTAAGTGAAGGTTGGTAGTAATCGACAACAGAACAACCTTATAGCAAAATTAAATATAGTATTTATTGGTCCACGAAGGAATCGGAATAGAAGAAATATAGATAGATATATATTTACATACAACTGAGAGTTATATTATAATCAATACGGGAAAAGAGAGGATTAACAGCGGCACCAAATAAAAGAAAGAAATATAACAAAACCAAACTAACTCACCACAATCCTCTAATCTATCTAGAAAATAAAAAGAAAAGAAAAGTCTTCGGCGTTTTCACACCCTATCTAAACTATTCTCACTAACCAGAAACAAAACATACAGAGAGTGGCGCTCGCTCCTATCCTGGTGTATTTATACACAGCCGCTTCTCTACGTGTAGCACAATGAATCTCAGGTAACTAAACTGTCCTCTTTTTTCCCCGGAGGTAGATCAAAGCAAGGGAGAGAGCAAAAGCGAGAGACAGGGTCCACACCGACGTCCCTTTTAAAACTGGCGCGGATCTCTGGGATTGGCAGGCGAAGGCGGCAAAGTCACGCAGGTTAATGAGGATAGACGTCTCCCCTGATGAATGGGATTCCAGGGGGCGGGGAACCTACGAGGCAGTGAGAGCGGGAAGAGATAGAAAGAGAGCAAAACACAGGCACAACTTTGGGCCGTAACACCCCCACCCTTAAGAACAAACCTGTTTGTTAAATTGAGCAAAAAAAACAAAATCACACCCTAGAAAGGGCATCAGCCATAACGTTATCAATACCCCTCTTATGTCGGATCTCCAGGTTATAATTATGGACCAAAAGAGACCATCTCATCAGATGTTGGTTATGATTATACATCCGAGATAAAAACACAAGAGGGTTGTGATCAGTATATATCACAACAGGTAGATTGCTAGAACCAGCATAAACCTCAAACCTCACACAGACGTCCCTTTTAAAACTGGCGCGGATCTCTGGGATTGGCAGGCGAAGGCGGCGACGTCACACAGGTTAATGAGGATAGATGTCTCCCCTGACGAATGGGATTCCAGGGGGCGGGAAATCTACGAGGCAGTGAGAGCGGGAAGAGATAGAAAGAGAGCAAAACACAGGCACAACTTTGGGCCGTAACACTTATGCTGCTAATCGAGTTATACAATCACACTGTCCACAGAGTGGACAGGACTGGGGACTCTTTAATATGGCAGCACGGTGGCTTAGTGGTTAGCACTGTTGCCGCACAGCAAGAATGTACATGTAATGGCAGACACTTTATTTTGATCCATTTCCAACTGTTGCAGTTGCACACTGTACACTGAAACGTGCGACGTCCCCAGTTGCATCGGCTCGGCAGCTTCCTCCCTAGGACTGTGGTATTCCATTGAGCGGCACGGCATAGAATGTGGAGTGGAGGCTGTAAATATATATAGTAGATATATATTGGGACAGCGTAATGTTGGTGTCTCTGCTGGTGTGTCTGGCTTTCAATTCTCGGTTGAGCCCCTCATGAAACACTGCCACTAATGCCGTCTCAGGCCACCCAGACTAAGCTGCTAGTGTGCGGAACTTGATAGCAAAATCCGCTGCAGTATCAGAGCCCTGGTGTAACTCCAACAGCTGTACGGAAATGTCCTTTCCCCCCACCGGATCCTTTCCATGATGGCGGCGCAGCAGTAGCATGCAGCGGCCACTCTGGAACCAAAATGGTGCTTTCTTTTTGTTTTAGCCCGAATTTCAAGGTGTATGAACAACAAAGACAGTGGTGTTCATGTACTCGACCGCCAGACGATATTGAGGTACAGAAATCATGCATACTAACAGATATCATGTTACTAACCTGCATGATGATGTACTCTGCGAACTTTGGCTTCGGCTTGCTGCGAAGACCAGGCCTTCAGTCCTTGGCGTCGCCTGATGCTGGTGGCCGAGAGAGAAGACTCGCAACTGGTGTTTGAGGAAGCAGAAGCGCGGAAAACGGGCGGGTGTCTGTGCTAGGCTAAAAACAAACCCTAGCCGGCCGGCACTCCCCCCCATCATCTTGTCCAATGTCTGTTCACTGGACAATAAATTGGACTACATCCGACTCCAGTGAACTACACGGTGTGAGTACAGAGACTGCTGCGTCTTTGTTTTCACGGAGACGTGGCTCAGCGACAGAGTTCCGGACGCTGCCATTCAGCTAGCCGGGCTAACCGTGTTTCGTGCCGACAGGAATGCAGCTCTGTGCGGTAAGATTTGCAGTGGTGGCATGTGTGTTTACATCAACATGGAATGGTGTAAGGACTGGTGTAACGGTGCTTGTGTCTAACTACTGCTCATCGCTAGTGGCGTTTGTGACTGTCAGATGCAGATTTTTTTATTTGCCTCGTGAATTCACTACCGCTTTCATTATCAGAGTGTACATTCCACCCAGTGCTAATGCTAACCTTGGACCTTGTTTACACAAACATTCCCAGCGCGTATCGTGCGGAGCCCCGCCCCCACCTCAGCTACTCAGACCACATCTCTGTTATGTTGATTCCAGCATACAGACCACTCGTCATACGCTCTAAACCGGTTCTGAAACAGGTTAAAACCTGGCCAGCAGGAGCCATCTCTGCTCTTCAGGACTGTTTTGAGTGCACTGACTGGGACATGTTTAGGGAGGTTGCAACCATCGGCGACTCTATTGGAGGAGTACACGGCATCAGTGACCGGCTACACTGGGGAATGCATCGATGATGTGACCATCTCCAAGACCATCACCACATGCTCCAACCAGAAGCTGTGGATGACTGCAAAAGTGTGTGCTCTACTGAAGTTGAGAGGCCCCGCCTTCAGAGCAGGGGACAGGGCAGCCTTAAAAACAGCAAGGGCCATCAGAGAGGCAAAGCGAGTACATGCCCAGAGAATCCACAGCCACTTCCAGGACAGCGATGACTCCTGGTGCATGTGGCAGGGCATACAGGCGATCACCAAATACAGGACAACTTCACCTGCCTGTGACAGTGACGCCTCCCTTCCAGATGTGCTGAACGACTTCTACGCTTGGTTTGAGGCACAGAACAACACAACAGTGAGGAAGACCATCCCTCCTCCTAATGACCAGGTGCTGTGTCTCACCATGGCTGACGTGAAGAGAATTCTATGCAGAGTTAACCCACGGAAGTCTGCTGGACCAGACAACATTCCTGGCAGAGTGCTCAGGGAGTGTGCAGAGCAGCTAGCAGATGTCTTCACTGACATCTTCAACATCTCGCTGAGCAGCTCCATCATCCCAACGTGCCTCAAGTTAACGACCATTGTCCCTGTGCCTAAGAAGTCTACGGTTTCTTGCCTCAGTGACTATCATCCCGTCGCACTCACACCAATCATGATTGAGAAGCTGAGCCTGAACACCTCTCTCTGCAACTGGATCCTGGATTTCCTGACTGGGAGACCTCAATCAGTCCGGATCGGGAACAGCACCTCCAGCACCACCACACTGAGCACTGGATATCCTCAGGGCTGTGTGCTCAGTCCACTGCTGTTCACTCTGCTGACTCCTGACTGTGCAGCAATGCACAGCTCCAACCATATCATTAAGTTCGCTGATGATACGACCATGGTGGGTCTCATCAGCAAGAACAATGAGTCTGCATACAGAAAGGAGGTGCAGCAGCTAACAGCATTGTGTCGAGCCAACAACCTGTCGCTGAATGGTGACAAGACTAAAGAGATGGTTGTTGACTTCAGGAGAGCACAGAGTGACCATTCTACACTGTTCATTGACGGATCCTCTGTGGAACACAGGGACAAGATTGTAGACCTACACAAGGCTGGAATGAGCTACAAGACCATCGCCAAGCAGCTTGGTGAGAAGGTGACAACAGTTGGTGCGATTATTCCCAAATGGAAGAAACACAAAAGGACTGTCAATCTTCCTCGGTCTGGGGCTCCATGCAAGATCTCACCTCATGGAGTTTTAATGATCATGAGAACGGCGAGGAATCAGCCCAGAATTACACTGGAGGATTTTGTCAATGATTTCAAGGCAGCTGGGACCACAGTCACCAAGAAAACAATTGGTAACACACTACACTGTGAAAGACTGAAATCCAGGAGCGCCCGCAAGGTCCCCCTGCTAAAGAAAGTTTGCCAGTGAACATCTGAATGATTCATAGGACAACTGGGTGAAAGTGTTGTGGTCAAATGTGACCAAAATCCAGCTCTTTGGCATCAACTCAACTCGCTCTGTTTGGAGGAAGAGGAATGCTGCCTATGACTCCAAGAACACCGTCCCCACCATCAAACATGGAGGTGGAAACATTCTGCTTTGGGGGTGTTTTTCTGCTAAGGGGACAGGACAACTGCACCGCATCAAAGGGACGATGGACGGAGCCATGTACCATCAAATCTTGAGTGAGAACCTCTTTCCCTCAGCCAGGGCACTGAAAATGGGTCGTGGATGGATATTCCAGCCTGACAATGACCCAAAACACACGGCCAAGGCAACAAAGGAGTGGTTCAAAAAGAAGCACATTAAGGTCCTGTAGTGGCCTAGCCAGTCTCCAGACCTTAATCCTATAGAAAATCTGTGGAGGGAGCTGAAGGGTCAGCCACAAAACCTTAATGACTTGGAGAGGATCTGCAAAGAGGAGTGGGCCCAAATTCCTTGAGATGTGAGCAAACCTGGTGGCCAACTACAAGAAATGTCTGACGTCTGTGATTACCAACAAGGGTTTGCCACCAAGTCATGTTTTGCAAAGGGGTCAAATACTTATTTCACTCAATAAGATGCAAACTAGCATAAGCTAGCAAGGTGCATACTGATAGCAGTTAATAGCTGTATGTTCATTTGTTAGATAAGTTGACCCCCCCTTTATTACTTGTTAGTTATATTATATATTGGTTTTTGAAGTAGTGTTAATGTGTAAATGTGCCCTTATGACTGACATCGTCCATTAGCAGCTTCACTGTTTCTAGCACTAAGTTAATGTTATATAACTAACATTTGCAATACTTTTGGATAGCCGAACAAAAGAAATACCAAAAACTCTAACAAAAAATCTAAAGATAATTTTGGGGGGAGTGTTTGTCTTACAGTTATTACTGAATAAATGTACTTCATGTCTTAAACAGGGTAAAGAATCAGACCCATGCAGACCTTTTCCTCCAGTCCCCTTTCCTCTTAACCCACCCACCACTCTCTATCTCCTGACCCTTCTCCCAACGCAAGAGACTAACATAGTGCCACTAGGACCGTACAGCTTGTCAGCCCACAGTATGTCATACACAGACACAGTGTTGGAGCAATCAAGAAGCACCTTTATTGAAAAGCAGCATGCTGGACAAGCAGGGGACTACATCCTTTCCAAAGATTTTCACTGTCGATTAATCAGAAATACTGTACAGTAACAAGCATGATTTTGATTAAGAGAGCAGCAGGGGATGGCTTCCAATATCCATGCACCCATAAACTCGCAGTAATGAGGAAGCATCTCAGAAGGTGAAGCTGAGTGGGTAAGTCACTAGTCAGGTATTCATTACATTTCCAAACACAGTACTGTTAGATATACACTACCAGTCAAAAGTTTAGACACACCTTTTAATTCAATGTTTTTTGTTTAGTGACTTATTTTCTACATTTTAGAACAATACTGGAGATTTCAAAACTATGAAATAACACACATGGATTTATGTACATATGTAACGACAACAAAAAACACCAGTCAGTTGTTATTTTAAGACACGAAGGTCAGGTGTTCTGGAATAGTTCTTGCAAGAACAGTATTGTCAAGTGCCTTTGCAGGACCCACCAAGCACCATGATGAAACTGGCTCACATGAAGACCATCCCAGAAAAGCAGGACCAGAACTTGTGCTCCTCTGCTGCAGAGGAGAAGTTCATTTAGAGTGACCAGCCTCAGAAATCACCAATTAACAGCACCTCAGATTAGAGCAGATTAGTCTTTACAGAGCATCAGTAGCAGACATATCTCAATATCAACTGTTCAGAGGAGATTATTGTGTATTTCGGCCGCCTTCAGCATTGTTTTACAATGTAGAAGGAAATAAACATCAGGAAACACCATGGGATTAGAAGGTGTGTCCAAACTTTTGACTGGTAGTATATGGCAGCCAAGGTGCAAACATCTGACACTCAAAATAGGAGGAATGAGTTTCATCCAGATTAATCAAGGCAACATGTCTGTATGTATGGTTTAATTTCTGGATCTGATTTAGTTTAATGTAATTAGTAACACAAATAATTTGTTGTCTGTCTTGTTAGGAACCTGTGAAGAAGCAGCTTTTGAAAAGGCTTCAGAATGTGACAACCCCTTCATTGACTCTGATGCCATTAAGGAGCAGGACAGGCCTACCAAGATACTTTAAGCTTACCCCTGCTTCAGAGAACTAGATCATGTAAGAAAATGTATTAATTTTAAGTAGGCCTATGGGAATATAGAATCAAATGTGTCTCACTATTAATGATTTATATATAAATGAATATCCAAAATATTGATTGTTGTATGTCAGTATAAAAATCCACATATAAAGAGGTTCACAATGTAACAGAAATCCACAGAAGTATTTAATTTAGCATTTTTTATAATTAGCAGTTTTCATTACAAATACATTCTGTTGTTACATTTATATACAAACCATTTATCTTGCATTTACAAACTGCTTGTCATTTGTGAACTTCAGACTGCAGATGTCCTTTTGTAAAAATGCATTTTTTAATTAAACCTAGGAAAAACATCTACACACAAATTCACTGAAGCTCAGATAGAAAAGTCACAAAATTTATAGATAAAAAAATATGTCCTTCTGTACATATTCATTAATATTGAGAATTGTCTGATACCAAATGGGTGCTTAAAGCCATAGCAGGAACAAAGGTAAACTGCTATGGACAAATGTAAAACAGTTAACTTGAGAATTCAGTCTCATATTAACCAGGCTAATGCTTCCTAGGCCTCCAGCTAGGTTGTGTAAGATTTACAGTGTTTAACAAACTCCATGATTCATGATATCACATTCCTGTAACCCCACCGGTCTCTTTCTCTGTTTCTCTCTCTCCTCTCTGGCTATTGGTCTGTCTGTTTCAGATCATGGATGAACTGCGTCGGATTCTCGATCAAGGGAACTCTCACTTCATACCTGACCTGAAGACCCGCTGGGGGACCTTTTATGAGAAGGCACAGTTTTATGGAGTGTTCGAGAAAGTCATGAAAGCACCACAGCAGGACAAAGGTAATTACTAGCTGTATTGACAATGGAGAATCTAAAGGCTTTACCAGATAAAGGCTGTTCCCATCACCTGTGGCTCCACAAAAGAAGTTAGGACATGCAAGTGAAGCTATGTTTCACAACCTTGAGATAAAAGCAATTGAGAACAAATGAGAAACTTCATATTACTTACTTCACCATAAGATACGACAAGTGTGAATTGTCTTAATATATTTGTTTTTCCTCTGTGTTTGTATCAGTCTAAAGAAGATCCAAACACCTTTCTTCAGACGAAACCACTCTTCAGCCCTGTTGTGATTGTGATTGCGAAACCAACTGCTTACTGGCCATTGGAACCATGCCTGTGGTAACCTTACTGAAAGAGGACATCTATGCTAGCATGATGTATCTCATGGCATGTTATTGTGCCTTTCACCTCACATATCCTAATTGCATTACCACACTGCTTTCTGTGCTCCAGACAGAAGTCCTCATGGATGCAATCCATGACAAGGACATGACTGTCATATAAAGTCTAAAGTCTTCATCATATACTAAGTCTATGGTTGAGTGGAAAAAGTTCATTACTGACTAGGGCTGCACAGCACTATTTTTTCATTTCTGGTCCCCATAACAGAACTTTGTGTATCGGCCAATTTAATAACATGATACTTAGCAAGAGCATTTGTTGTTTATTATAATAAGGTTTGAAGCACTGTTTAGATTGCTTATCTTGCCATAGATCTTAATTTTCGTTTATTTGCCCACTGATGGCTGCTATATTGGTTATGCTACATTCTGAATGTTAATTGGTCTTTTTTTTTTTATGTTTTCTGGCATCCGAAACTACTGAGAGCCTATAGAACCAGGCAAGATATTATAAAACCGTACAGGTGATGTACAAAGCCATGGCCAGGAATGGCCTTGTGTTGTTTTGTTGCATTCTTTGTTTTACTCATATGTAGCTCATGGAGTTCATAATAAAGAGGTGACAAAATGTATTGAAATGTATTTCTTTATTTATTTCTCTTTTTTATAAGCACAATATTCTGATTTTATTTGAAAAATTCTAGCGTATAAAGCTTTGTTTCAAGATAGTTGTAAACAATTTAATGATAATTTAAGTATATTTTTCTACAAATTGAAAAAAGAACTTTTCTTAGATAATGTTTTAGATAAATGTACTTGTTTTACTCTAGCTTTACTGGTATTAAGATAAAATTCCTATGTATATAGCCTTATTTAAAGACAATGACACTAGCATTTGCTAAATCTAAGTACTTTTCCTATATATAAAATAATTCTCATATCTTTTCTTTGAATAAAGAAAATTTACTTGTTTTTAGTCTGGCTGCACTAGTTTTAAGACATCTGTGGGTTCTTTGAGACTAGGTCTATTTACTTGTTTTAAAAATCATGGCAAGTGAAATTTTCCTGTTCTGTTGGCAGATAATTTTGCTTCTTTTAAGTCAAATTTACCCCATTTTATTACTTTTTTTCTTGTTTCTGAGAGCTGACTTTTTGCAGTGTGTCCTGTGTTTTTGTGTTGTCTTTTTTGTACTTCTTGTTTCTGCACTGTCTTGTCTTTGCTCTGTTTGCACCTAGCTGCACACTGTACACTTTATGTGTCTTGGATAAACTCCTGTCCTAGCTCTGTGCTGTTCTTTGTGTTGAACTCTATGTTGTATGTTTCTGTAGCACCAGGTCCTGGAGAAACGGTGTTTCATTTCACTCTGTACTGCGTCAGATATATGTGGGGGAAATGACAGTAAAGCTTCTTGAATCTTGAATCTTGAAGAGTTCCTTGATGAGGTTCGCGAAGTAATTTGCCGAAGTCTTAACTTGGGGATCCGAATCCCATACGGCCGAAGCCCAGTTCAGTGCTTTTAACCGAGATAGCATGAAGGCGCATCTGACGGTCTCGCTGCCGTAGACTTCTGTCTGTTGGGCGAAGAAATGATCACATTGGCACAGAAAACCCTGGCAGCGATCAGCGGCACCATCAAACTTCTCTGGTAGTGCGAAGCGTAGTAACTCACTGCCCGGGGGCGGTGCTGGAGCTGCGGTGGCTGCGGGTTGCTGTAGCAGGGCATTGGCGGCTTCGAGCTCCGCTACCTGGTCTTGGTAAACTCGGATCATGTGTCCTTGGCGTACAATAGTAGCGCAAAGATCCACTGGATTCTCAGGAGGCGAAGTATCCTGTAAGGATGCACTGGAGGCAGGCGTAGCAGAATCCATATGCAGATCTTTATTTTTTAACAAAATCAGCAGGCGAGTATCAGTATCGATATGGACTGGCAAAAAGGGTCAAAAGCCGGGAAATCAAACACTGTAAACGAAACCAAAACCGCAAAACCGACAATCATAGAAACTAGGAACAGGTAGGGATCATACACGAAGTAGTCAATATAATATAGGCAAGGCTTGGTACGCAAACTATAGAGAATGATACTTGCAGTGAACACTAGGCGGAGCTGTTTAAATACCCCAGTGAGACCAGGAGTAAGTTCGAGACTGTCAAAACTCCCTCTGGCGATCTGGTTCCGCATGCACTGTTACATAGAGAAACAATAACGGACGCAATATCAGACTTCAACTCGAATTTATGGTCAGGTAGTTAAATGTATTACAAGTTGGATACGCTGAAATCATTTATAAATTTTTTATAGACTGTATATACATATAATGTACTCTAAACTCCAACGATTTCTCTTGATAAAGTGTTTTATTATTTATTTTAAAATATGTGCAAATAAGGTTCACATCAATATGCAGATAAAAACAGGATAATGATATAAAAATAATAATTATATTCAGAAAATGTATACATTAACAATACTGAACTTTTGGAAAATGTAATACCCTCTCCCCTTTTCCTATCAAGCATGACCTAATAAAATGTGCCTTACAGCAGTAAATCTCCAGTGTCTGATGATTTAAATTCTCTATTTTATTTTAACTTGTGCATAAACGTCTTCATGGCTCTTTTCTCTGGATGTTCTGGAGGATGAAGGTTTCTTAGCAAAACTCACAGCTGCATAGTTCAAGACATCATCATCATCATCATCATCATCATCATCAGCAGCAGCAGCAGCAGCAGCAGCCTGATAAAGAACAAGAGCTGTTTATTAACCAGAGAGGATTAAAGACTAAAATAATGATTACTCTGATATTTTGGTGAATAGTTGTCTATTAAAATTCTCTGTGCATTCAGATTGCAGATGTGTTCCAGATGTGAACTTCAGTGCACTTCCTTCTGTTTCTCCACAGAAATATTCTCCTCCGTCATCTTCTCTTATTTTGTTAATATTGAGATCAAATTTTTGGTCATTTACACTAATACTGAAGCGACTATCATTAAATCCCCCAACAAATTTGTAGCCCAAATTGTTCGAGTATTGTTTTGCAAAATACTGAGGCAATTTTCCTGAACTCTGTCTGAACCAAACTACTTTATCTTTCCCTGTGACACTGCTAATGTTACACTCCATAGTTACATCTTCTCCACTCTTTACTGTTCTCACATGAAGCTCCTTGATGTCAGAAGAATTGACTGTAAAAAGTGTTTAATATTTAATGATAATACAGTAATATTTCATATTGAATTAATTGAAGTTAAAGTTTTCAGAATGTTACTCACCAGCTGTGAAGAGAGAAAAAAGAACACAAAGAGCGACAAAGAGTGTGGTCATCGTTCCTGTTCAGACGAAGTGATAGTGAGGGAATGAACTTGTGTGTTCAGTAGAAAACCAGGTCCAGACTCACACCTGATTGGATGTTTTGAAGCTGTGGACTGATCTGATTGGTCCATTAGCTGTAATGAGATGTGAAGGTTTGTGCTCCTCACGTGACTTGTGCTGTGGTGCTGAAGGGACAGTACTGCTTCAGCACCATTTTCCTGGACAGCATGCTTTATCACAGGAGCAAGGCAGGGCAACAGCAGCAGGCGGCAGACCAATCACAGCTGCTGCAGCATGCACTAATACTGAATGTGAAGCATGGAGAGTTTCATAGGGCACAGCAGAAAAGAAGAGGAAACCATGGAGAGAGTGCACATGGCTATTCTCAATCACCTTCCACCCTCAAGCAGCGGTGGCATGCAGCATACAAGGAGGTACAAATAGCTGTAGACAATCTACCAAATATATGGTGGATAAACAAATCATATGAAATTCAGTCATATGCTCACAGAAAACACATGCAAAATTAGTTTTTGCAAAATAGTTCAAATAAAGATTCCTTCTGTTATCCCAAGCTTGCATCTGAACTCCTCACTTATACTGTACTGAAAACACTTTTTAAAGTTAAATTTAGTTTATAAAGTAGAAGTTTTATCTTTTACATCAGCTTTGCTTTGCAAAGGAAAACTCAACTATCATACAAACAGAAAATGATTTTGTAAATACAAAAGGCAAGTTAAGAGAAAATACAAAAAGGTAGTCAACATATTTCACAAATAAATACAATCCATTATATAAATCCTTGGACAAATACATTGTTGATGTTATCAGTTTGATTTTATCACAAATGCAGCTGAGAAACTTTCACTTCCAAAAACAGCAGTTTGAGCTATCAGTCCATTTACACTAGTCTCCTGGGAGAAGCTGTGCATTACTGCAAAGTTATGAGTCAGCAGAGTGAACAGCAGAGGACTGAGCACACAGCCCTGAGGGACCCCATTGCTCAATATGATGGTGTTGGATATACTGTTCTGGACTGACTGAGGTCTCCCAGTCAGGAAGTTCAGGATCCTGTTTCAGCTTTTCAGTCATATGCTGAGGAATGATTATATTAAATACTTAACTGAAATCTATGAACAGTATTCATACCTCTTCAGGTGGGCAATGGCAATGGCAATAAATATTTGGGATGTCAACTTTAGAAAGTCCAGTCAGTCAAAGCATTCCAAGCACTTTGTGACAATGTCTGTGCATGGTCTGCATCTAACAGTCACTAGTGATGAGCAGTAAATAAAAACTAGCACCAAATCTTTTCACCATTCCCTGTTGATATAAACAAACAAGCCACCACCATGAGCATTACTGTACAGAGCTGCATTCCAATCAGCATAAAACTAGCTGAGCCCGGATAGCTGAACAGAACCACCTGGAGCTCTGTCACTTAGCCATGTCACTGTGCAAAGACACAACAGTCTCTAAACTCATGTGGTCTAGTCTGCTGAATCACTTTAGCATAGAAATATGAAGTGATTACAGATGAATTAAGATTAGAATTATTAGATAGAGATAAGATTAGAATTATAGATGGCGGCGCACACAGTTGCTGCGGCTCAGTGCTCTACCAGTCAGTGCTTTATTTGGCTATGTGTGTACGCGTTCTATTTTATCTTGTGCACTTTCTGTGCTGTGAATACCATCTTCAGCCGGAGTGAGCTCCTAAGAATTGGAATTTGCTCTGGAGGCAGTGTTACAGCCGAGTTTATCCGCTCGCATAATATCCTGGTGGACATAACGAGAACCCCTGGCTCACCATGGATTACCATCCCAGCAGTGAGGCGGTGCAGGCGGCGCAGAGACAGGAAGCAGAAGCGGGGCGGCAGAGCCGGTGTGCTGGCTAGGCTAAGAAGGCACCCATTCAGACTACCGCTTCCCAGCCTATTTCTCATGAACGCCAGATCCCTCGCAAATAAGATGGATGAACTAAGGCTACAGATTGCCACCAACAACGCGGTGAGAGACAGTTGCATACTGTTAATGACGGAGTCTTGGCTTCAACCATCTATTTCGGACTCAGCTATTGGGCTAGCAGGCTACACTGCATAGCGTCAGGACAGGACAGCGGATTCCGGTAAGAGCAGAGGAGGGGGGCTCTGTGTGTACATTAATAACAGCTGGTGTACAAACACAGTGACTGTAGACAGACACTGCTCCACGGACTTGGAGTATATTACTGTTAAATGCAGGCCCATCTATCTTCCGAGGGAGTTTACAGTAGTCATAATAACCGCTGTTTACATTCCACCGGACGCTAATGCTTGCTCAGCTATTGGACTTTTACATGGGAGTATTAGTAAACAGCAGAGCATGCATCCTAACGCTGTGCTCATAGTAGCAGGGGATTTCAATCACGCGGACCTGAAAGCAGCACTCCCTAGATTCCACCAGCATGTGAAATGTGCTACTAGAGGAGCTAACACTCTGGACAAGGTCTACTCTAACATCAAGATGGGCTACAGGGTGAGACCACTTCCACACCTAGCCCAGTTTGACCACGTGTCCCTGCTTCTGATCCCCGCATATGCCCCCCTCTGTAAAACTGCTTCTATCAGCACAAAAGTCATCAAAACTTGGCCTGATGGTGCCTCTCAGCAGCTGCAGGACTGCTTCGACAGGACCAACTGGGTAGTGTTTGAACATAAGGACCTGGGAGTGTTCACAGACAGTGTGCTGTGCTACATAAAGAACTGTACAGACACTGTCACAGTCAACAAACGCATCCAGGTTTTTTCCAACCAGAAGCCCTGGATGACCCGGGAGGTCAAGCTGCTGCTCAGAGAGAGAAACACCACAGGTCTGGAAATCAGGAGCAATACAGTGCTGCCCGAGCTAACCTGAAGAGAGGCGTCAGAGAGGCCTAGCCGGATTATAGGAGGAGGATTGAGGACCATCTGGACAGCAACAACAGCAGGCAGGTGTGGCAGGGAGTCCAGCATCTCATTAATTTCAGGACCAACCCTGGAGCTGCTGAGGGTGACGCCACACTGGCAGAGGAGCTAAACCTCTTCTTTGCACGTTTTGAGGTGGAGCCACCAGAGACAGCCACGCCACACCTCAAGGCCCTGAGCAGCTTAACCCTCACAGTCAACGAGAGGGAAGTTAGGCATATGCTGAGGTCCGTGAACCCAAGGAAGGCTGCTGGACCGGATAGCGTCCCTGGCCGGGTACTGAAAGACTGTGCGGATCAGCTGGCTGGAATCTTCACCAAGATCTTCAACCAGTCGCTGGCCCTGTCCACTGTCCCACCATGTCTGAAATCCTCCATCATAGTCCCATTACCAAAGAAATCTCACATCTCGAGCCTGAGTGACTACCGGCCAGTTGCACTCACACCAGTGGTAATGAAGTGCTTTGAAAAACTGGTCCGGAGTCACATTACATCATTCCTGCCACCAAGCTTCGACACTCACCAGTTTGCCTACAGGGGAAACAGATCCACAGAGGACGCCGTGGCCACAGCCCTCCATGCTGCACTTTCCCATCTGGAGAATCAGGGGAGCTATGTCCGGATGCTCTTTGTGGATTATGGTTCGGCGTTTAACACCATTCTTCCCATCAAACTGGTGGACAAGCTTAAGGACTTGGGGGTTCCACACTCCACCTGCATGTGGATTAATAGCTTTCTGTCTGATCGCAGTCAGAGGGTCAGAGTGGGCTGAGACACATCTATGGCCCTCAGCCTCAGCACTGGCTCCCCACAGGGCTGTGTTCTGAGCCCCCTGCTCTACTCTCTTTATACCCACGACTGCACCCCCGCTCACCATAGCAACACCATTGTGAAGTTTGCAGACAACACTACGGTGGTGGGACTCATATCAGGAGGGGATGAGTCAGCTTACAGGGACGAGGTGGAGCGGCTCTCATGGTGGTGTAAGGAGAATAACCTGCTTCTCAACACCACAAAGACCAAGGACATTAGTCCACTTTCCATCAGTGGGGACTGTGTAGAGAGGGTAGCTGACTTCCGGTTTCTGGGAGTCCAGATAGAGGAGGGCCTGACTCGGAGCACAAACACCTCTGAGCTGCTGAAAAAGGCCCAGCAGAGACTCTACTTCCTTAGGGCGCTGAGGAAGAACAACATCACTCAGAGACTACTGGTGTCCTTCTATCGGTGCTCCATAGAGAGCATCCTAACCTACTGCATTGGCGTATGGTTCTCCAGCTGCACAGTGGCTCAGAGGAAAGCGCTCCAGAGGGTCATGAACATGGCCGAGAAGATCGTCAGCTGCCCTCTCCCAACACTGGAAGATCTACACACTTCGCACTGTATTAAGAAAGCCCAAAGCATTCTCAAAGACACATCACACCCCGGACATGATCTGTTTGAACTGTTACCATCAGGACGGCGATACAGGACAATCAGAGCCAGGACAAACAGACTAAAAAACAGTTTTTATCCAACACCCATAACCACTCTCAATAATCAAAAAACACTGTTTTCATGAGATGTGAAACAAACATAGACAGATGGTGAATGTGACTGTGTACAATTTTCCATACCTATTTATTTATTTTTTATCTTATTTATTTATTTTTTATATACTAATTAGTACTTTTTTTAAATTGTTTGAATGTATGTATGACTGCTGCACTTTGACTGGTTGGCACTTTTAAATTTCGTTATACATGCAAATGGTACAATGACAATAAACTTCTATTCTATTCTATTCTATTCTATTCTATTCTATTCTATTCTATTGTCCTGATTTGCATAGGCATCTCTTCATCAGAGCTACTGTATAATCACAGGATGTCAACAAAAGTTCAAGGAAAATTGGACAAAATGCAACACATGCCCTGATATAAGTAAAGGAATCAAAAGAGATTGTAATCAAGAATGGTGATCAGCTGAGAGTTAGGGGGCCTGACCATGTACCCAAAATCAGAGGTCAAAGGTATTTGAACAAACTGGATAGAACGCTTACATACTTGATGTAATAGGCCATGGCTCAGTCATTGTTACTGGCTGCAGCAATGCTCTCTCCCTCCATGCAGTGGTTTCAGTTGAACAGAAATAGCATTGTGGCTTCTGAGTTTCAGAGGCTGAATGTCTTCAGTTCACACTGTATTGTTTTACATCACCTTAACAGTCTAAACTTCTGTATGTTAGATTCTCAGGCTAGAGAAAAAGCTAGACCTCTTTTATAAAAATGTCTCTGATAAACATCATGTAGTGTGTTAAGAGCACTATTTATTCAGACTGTGCTAGAGACTGTGCTCTGTGTAAGGCCTGTTCTCCACCCTTATGCTCTTAACAACATAGAAAGAGTTGGTATTATTTAAAGTATAAACTTAAAACTTTTTGGGAGATATGAATCAATTTAATGATAAATATATAATAATATAATAATATAATAAAAATTATTTATGCACAATGTTTAGACAAAGTGCTGCTGCAGTCTCTGAGTCCGGTAGTTTCAACACCTTTGATGTGGTCAAAACCTTAATGGCCTCATGCTGATGTTTGTTTGAGATGTTTGTGCTCTAGTTTCCATAACAGTAGAGACAGTGTGTGTGTGTGTGAGTGTAAATGGAAACAGTTCTGTGGTTTCAAGTGTAAGATACAAACAAAAGAGAGAAAAAGATGTTAGACTTTTATAAAGTCAGTGATTAGAACATTAGAACAAAAGTTAAAACTTAGAGATAAACTTCATTATTATGAAAATTCTGTAATGAGAACAGAGAGAATAATTTTAAATTATTTATCAGTTATCTTACACTTTCAAATGACTTTAGGAAGACTGCTGATCTATTGAAAAAGGCAACAGTTAAGTGCCAAAATACACTCAGTGTTACAATTACAGAATAAAAGTTAACAATAAATAACAAATATCAGCCTTGGGACAAGACAAAAGAGAACAAGTGTAAAAAACACTTTCCTGATGAAAGTCTTTACTGTATTTGAGTAAACTTAATTAAAGCTGTCCTGTAACGTTAAATCTGATTGGTCCATTGAACATTTGGTGGTTCTGAGGGCTGGTGTAGGTGATGTGATCCCCCTGTGCAATCTGTTGATATCCCCTTTGGCCACTGCATGCAACCTTAGAAGAACCATAAATAAGAATCTGTCCTTTTCCTTGCACGTTGCTAATTTTTGCTCGTCATTATGAGACTGAACTGGCAAGTCTACCTATAAGTGCAATTTGACCTTTTTAAATGATTCAAAATGCAGCTGTGTGACCATACAACATATACTCCCCTTTCTCCTCTGCTTCCCCAAGAGATCTTTAGAGAACCCCCTAAACCAAGTCAAACTAACTATGACATGACTAATAACATGTACAATATTTACCTCAGTCAGTCATCTGACTGCACAATGCAGATCCAGGTCAGCTAAATGTTTCACATTTAAAGTTTAAACCACACAATTGTGTTGAATGTCTTTGTACACTGTAACATTACAGTTTCCTCTCAATAGAACTAAGATACCCAAACACAAGCTCCATGAAGACATGTTAAAGTTAACATCGGCATGGAAGAATTCAAGTGTCGAATTAGATTTGTTGATTAGAATCGGATTAGATCTTTTGACATGCGCACAGTCCACAAAAACAGGATTCCCGCCATTCCAGGATGGACGTACTAGCCGTCCATCCGTACGTCATGCGTCATACTAGCCGTCCATCCGTACGCCATACGTCATACTAGCCGTCCATCCATACATCATACATCATTCTTGCATCCTTGCACATGCGCAGAACTTTCCAGGAACATATTCCATCCGATTAAGTGTTTACATGTCCTCTCGATCGGACTAAAAATGGTTTAAACCACCCCTTACCATCCGACTGAAATTTTAATCGGATGTGGCAAATTCCATCCGATTGACGTGTTTACATGACACTTTTTTAATCTGATTGTGCTTCTAGTCCTGTTACGATCGGATTACAAGTGTCCATGTAAACACAGCTATTGCTAAAAAAACATGAAAGTAAATAAATAGTTATAAAACTGGAGCTTAAAATCAACAATTAAATTGGAACCTGTAAAAGTTGGTTAGCTAAATTAATTTAGAAATATTTTTTGCACCTTATCACCTCATTAAAGTTCTTCTATCAGAGCGGTTCCAGCACACAGGACTGATAGAGCTCCAGTATATCATATCTGTAAAGTCATGTGACTCATCACAGCATCAGAATAGACAAGAATTCACTGTGAGCTTCATCTCATTACAGCTAATGGACCAATCAGATCAGTCCACAGCTTCAAAACATCCAATCAGGTGTGAGTCTGGACCTGGTTTTCTACTGAACACACAAGTTCGTTCCCTCACTATCACTTCGTCTGAACAGGAACGATGACCACACTCTTTGTCGCTCTTTGTGTTCTTTTTTCTCTCTTCACAGCTGGTGAGTAACATTCTGAAAACTTTACATTAAAAGAGTAATAATTCATGTTTAACTAGTTTATCATTAAACATTATACTGTATATTAAACAATTTTACAGTGAAATCTTCTGACATCAAGGAGCTTCATGTGAGAACAGTAAAGAGTGGAGAAGATGTAACTATAGAATGTAACATTGGAAGTCTCACAAAGAAAGATCAATTAGTTTGGTACAGACAAAGTTCAGGAAATGTGCCTCGTTTTTTTGGAAAACCATACCATAACGCTTTCGGCTACAAATTTGCTCCAGGATTTAATGATAGTCGCTTCAGTATTAGTGTAACTGACCATAAATTTAAACTCAGTATAAATAAAATAAGAGAAGATGATGTAGGAGAATATTTCTGTGGAGAAATTGAAGGAAGTGTACTGAAGTTCACATCTGGAACACATCTGCAGTTTGAAGGTAAACAGTTTTACTCTGATATCCTGCTAATTCCAGATCAACACTTTAACCAGAATTATGTGTACATATGCATTAAATGTTGAATATTTCACATTAAGAATATTTAGTATTATTTCTGTTTATTTGATTAATTTATTTGTAAAGATGAAGAGAGAATGCACTATCCTACATCTGGAACTACAACTAGTGATTCAACCAGCAGCAATAAAAAAGGTAACAGATTTTACTTAGTGAAAACCTCTCCCTGTTAATAAATCATAAAATATTTATAAAAGTTGTAAATTTATACATCGTGTGCATTTTCATCATTTCAGGTGAAGACTATTGGATTATTCCTTTAGCCGTCTCCAATATAATCTCTGTTATTGTAATCACAGTTCTGGTTGGAGTTTTATATAAAAATCACAGAAAAGGTTTGTTTACTTTTATTATTGTTGTTATTTATAGAGTTATTGTATAAAGTGTAAATGTGAATCTTTTCTACATTTAATCTTTACTTGTGTGTATTATTGTTCAGATTCTTCATCAAGCAACCATCAAATTCCCACCAATCAGGTAATCCAGTCTTCTATTAACTGTGATTCTATTCTGTTAAATAAATCCACATCTGAATGCACAGAGAATTTTAATAGACAATTATTCACCAAAATATCAGAGTAATCATTATTTTAGTCTTTAATCCTCTCTGGTTAATAAACAGCTCTTGTTCTTTATCAGGCTGCTGATGATGATGTCTTGAACTATGCAGCTGTGAGTTTTGCTAAGAAACCTTCATCCTCCAGAACATTCAGAGAAAAGAGCCATGAAGACGTTTATACACGAGTTAAAATAAAATAAAGAAAGAAATATGACTTTTTTTCTTTTTTTTCTTTTTTATCTTTTTTTTCCTGAAAGCCTTCCTCTGGATTTCCCAGTGTTTTCTCTTAAAATATTGCACATTTCTACAATGAAAAAAAAATATATATTTTTGTTTTTATTTTGAAATGGTACACTCTCAGTACACATTTAGCTTAAACTTTTGTTTTTGTGGATTCATGTTTTTGTGAATGTTAATGTTATTTCGGTTTACTTTCAGTTCACTAAACATAAAATCAGTTGATTATGTTCAGAAATTATACTGATGAATGTTTGTTGTTTCCATTAACTTGCATGTTTTGTCTAGTGTGAGATGGTCTTAAACCAAACAGCAGTGTGAGGACAGGATGTGGTTTTCACCACATCATAGGTGTTTAAGTGTAGCAGCAGTTTGTGCACAAGTTCTGCATAAATAAGAATGCAATCCCTTCCAAAAAAACGGCCAACTGTATGTTGTCTACAGTGTTTGAGCACACAGATAGAAAAGTCAGGTTGTAATGGTGCATTTGAAAATAATTTATGTTCCAACTAAACCATGAGACTCTAGCTCACAGTCAACTCAAGGCATACTTTCAAAACATCCCTTTGACATCTTCCTCTAGAATCCATGCACACAGAGCAAAGGTAAAAGTGTAGAAATGTCTAGAATGTCTTTGTATTATGTAATTTACGATTTTGTTTCATTGGAACTCAAGGGAACTTCAAGGGGTTCAAACACTGTTCCAGCATGACAATGCCCCTGTGCACAAAGCAAACTCCATGAAGACATGGTTTGTTAACACTGAGTTGAAGACCTTTAGTGTCTGTGGATCTCAATTTTTGCAAAGGGGCATGGTCATGATGGAACATCTGTTGGCCCTCTTAATTCCAGTGAAGTGATCTTTAACATTAGCATTGGCTTTGCAGCTATGACACCTACTCATTGTCTATTTACTCCACTGTGTAGGTTTTAGATTAGCTTAGATTCAACTTGTGCAACCTGCATGTACAAAACCATTGAAGAACAGTTAAACCAAAACCAGAAGTGTGTTAGTGGTATATTTACAATACATAATAAATAAGAATATACAGATCTGGGGATCTGGGCAGTGACTTATATGATATATAATGCATCCTATCCTATATGCATTTGTGCATAGAGGATAAAAATGTATTGAAAGTAAGTCAATGTAAACAAATACCGTATGATCAGCTGTGGATTCATGATGGGAGGAGGGTAAATAGTCCATGATAATGGAGAGAGGTGTGTTTGGTAATACATTTTGCTTTCTGCAGATAATGTTTCTGGTAATTCAATGGTGGGTAGATGGGTACCAATGATTCATTGGGCAGTGTTCACCACCCTCTGAAGGACCTTTTGGTGTGTAGCAGTGCAGTTGCTATACCAGACAGGAATCAGTTGGTGATGATACTAGAGCAGAGCACTAGAGCAGTAAAAGGTAACCAGAATATTGGAGCACATTTGGGCTTTTTCATTCTCCTCAGAAAATAAAGGCACATGAAAGAAGGAGTTCAGGCACCAGGTGAGGACCTTCAAGATGTGGACCTGAAAGAACTTAAACTACTGTTCCTGTGAATAAGAGCATGAGTGTGATTCGCAGTACGTCTGAAGTCCACAATGACCTCCTTCATTTTCCTGGTTTTGAGTTCCAGGTTGTTGTTCCATGCCATTAGGTGCTTGTTATCTCTGCAAATTTGATAATTCTGTTGGACGCATGCACTGGTATGCAGTCGGGTGTAAAGAGGGAGTATAAGAGAGTGGACAATCTCCATCCCTGGGGAAAACCAGTGTTGAGGGTGGGACTGTAAGAAATAAGTTGTTGGCTCCTGCAGCCATTGTGGGGGACTGGTCATACTGAGATTCCTCTTACCATGGGGATTTGCTTTTTCATGGTGAAGATTACTACTGGGAAATGCAGAACCCTCGTGGCACTCTAAAAAAAATAGCACATGGGTAGGCATGAGCAAGATTAAAAAAGTTATAATTTATTTATGGCTGGGCAAGTTGACACATTATTATAGTGTTAACTCATTAATTAATTAACGTCGACAATTATTTTATCACGCATTAACACAGTTTTTTATTATTTTGTAAATTATTTTAAAAGTATGTTCTGAATACACATACAGACAAACCATGGATGATGGGAGGGGTGGTATCTTGATCCGTATTGGCTTGAGATGAACGTCATCACGTGTCTCAACCAATGAGAGCATTTGGGATGACCGTAAGACTGCTGTGGCGCTCACAGGAACAGGAACAGAAATAGAACTGGCGGATAAACAAACACGGAGAAAGCCACTGAACTTTTACATAGACATTTTCATTTTTAACTTCTTCCAGATGGCAGACAGACAGACAGACAGACAGACAGACAGATAGATAGATAGATAGACAGACAGACAGACAGACAGACAGACAGACAGACAGACAGATAGATAGATAGATAGATAGAAACTCCATATCAGGTAACACTGTAATTTATAGGCTACATTGCGAAGTCTGACTAAACAAGGTTAGTCATTGAGTCTTGCCACCTTGTGTCTAGCATGTTCTGTCCCTCTATCAGCTCACATAAGCAATCTTTAGTCACAAAATCTAGTACCATGCACAGAAGGACAGTTATTTAAAATTTCCCTTCTTTTGGTATAAAACAAATATGATAAAAAATCACTGATAGAAAGGTGTCAGAATACACAGTGCATCATAGTTTGTTGCATAAGGGGTTGCATAGCCACAGACTAGTCAGGGTGCCCACGCTGACCCCTGTGCACCGCCGAAAGTGGCAACAATGGGCACATGAGCATTAGAAATGGATCCTGGAAGTGTCACAACACACACGGAGACAGAGAGCAGATCCAACATGGCTTTAATAACTAAGGCAGGGGAAAAAAGGCAATACGATGAAAGGAAATATCCAACTTGAGAATACTGGAGCAGTAACTTGGTACTCTAGCTTCAACAGTTTTAATACTAGCCGCTGGGCTCTGTGGGTGAGGGCTTTAAGTAGGCGCCGTGTGATTGAGTGCAGGTGGCGTGATTAAAAGTCCGGTGATTGGGAGCGCGGGGGTGTGGCTGAGATGTTTGTGGCCTCTGGGAGCGGGTTAGTCTGGGTGGTGCTGATGGAAGTTGGCGAGCAGTACCGGATCGAGGATGTCATCCCGGTGCACCCATGATCTTTCCTCGGGACCATACCCCTCCCAGTCGACCAGATATTGCAGACGGCCGCCGCGTCGTCTGGAGTTCATTGTCTCTCGGACTTGGTAGACCGTGTTGTCTACGTCGATCTGGGGTGGCGACGAGATCTCGGGCTCTGTAGGAGGAGGGAGAACAGGGTTAGTGTATGGTTTTAGAAGAGACACATGGAAGGTGGGTGAGATTCGGTAGTGCGCAGGTAGGATGAGTTCGTAAGATACATCATTAATTCGCCTACGGACATCGAAGAGACCGATATAGTGGGGGCTGAGCTTTCTACAGGGGAGTTTGAGGCGGATGTCCCAGGTGGAAAGCCATACTCGGTTGGCTGGATAGTACCACACTGTTTCTTTGCGCCGCGCATCGGCTTGGTGCTTCTGCCGGCGAATATGCGCTGATCCATTTATTGATTATCTTTATTATGTCATGTAAGGCTAGTTACCCTTTGGTTAGTTATGTAAGCTAACTTATGTAAGGAACTCTTGAGCAGCAGTCTATATTAATGTTACTGATGTTAAGTTACTGAGAGAGGAGGCTCCTTCTGGAGAAGCAGAACCGAGCAGGAAACAGATGGTCTGCCTGTGTCAATGTGCGCGTCAATGTCCAGGAACATCGTGTGCACACTCACTAAAAATATTTCACTGAAAGGTGTAATGAACAGGTGTAATGAAAAGGTGTAATGAACAGATGTAATGAACAGATATAATAAACAGGTGTAATGAACAGGTGTAATGAACAGATATAATAAACAGGTGTAATGAACAGGTATAATGAACAGGTGTAATGAGCAGGTGTAATGAACAAGTGTAATGAACAGGTGTAATGAACAGGTGTAATGAACAAGTGTAATGAACAGGTGTAATGAACAAGTGTAATGAACAGGTATAATGAACAGGTGTAATGAACAGGTATAATGAACAGGTGTAATGAACAGGTATAATGAAGAGGTGTAATGAACAGGTGTAATGAACAGGTGTAATGAACAGGTGTAATGAACAGATGTAATGAACAGATATAATGAACAGGTGTAATGAACAGGTGTAATGAGCAGGTGTAATGAACAGGTGTAATGAACAGGTATAATGAACAGGTATAATGAACAGGTGTAATGAACAGGTGTAATGAGCAGGTGTAATGAACAGGTATAATGAACAGGTGTAATGAACAGGTGTAATGAGCAGGTGTAATGAACAGGTATAATGAACAGGTGTAATGAACAGATATAATAAAGAGGTGTAATGAACAGGTGTAATGAACAGGTATAATGAACAGGTATAATGAACAGGTGTAATGAACAGATATAATAAAGAGGTGTAATGAACAGGTGTAATGAACAGGTATAATGAACAGGTATAATGAACAGGTGTAATGAACAGATATAATAAAGAGGTGTAATGAACAGGTGTAATGAACAGGTATAATGAACAGGTATAATGAACAGGTGTAATGAACAGATATAATAAAGAGGTGTAATGAACAGGTGTAATGAACAGGTATAATGAATAGGTATAATGAACAGGTATAATGAACAGGTGTAATGAACAAGTGTAATGAACAGGTGTAATGAACAGGTGTAATGAACAGGTGTAATGAACAGGTATAATGAACAGGTATAATGAACAGGTGTAATGAACAGGTGTAATGAACAAGTGTAATGAACAGGTGTAATGAACAGGTATAATGAACAGGTGTAATGAACAGGTATAATGAACAGGTGTAATGAACAGGTATAATGAACAGGTATAATGAACAGCTATAATGAACAGGTATAATGAACAGGTGTAATGAACAGGTGTAATGAACAGATATAATAAAGAGGTGTAATGAACAGGTGTAATGAACAGGTATAATGAACAGGTATAATGAACAGGTGTAATGAACAGGTGTAATGAACAAGTGTAATGAACAGGTGTAATGAACAGGTATAATGAACAGGTGTAATGAACAGGTATAATGAACAGGTGTAATGAACAGGTATAATGAACAGGTATAATGAACAGGTATAATGAACAGGTGTAATGAACAGGTGTAATGAACAAGTGTAATGAACAGGTGTAATGAACAGGTGTAATGAACAGGTATAATGAACAGGTGTAATGAACAGGTATAATGAACAGGTATAATGAACAGCTATAATGAACAGGTATAATGAACAGGTGTAATGAACAGGTATAATGAACAGGTATAATGAACAGGTGTAATGAACAGGTATAATGAACAGGTATAATGAACAGGTGTAATGAACAGGTATAATGAACAGGTATAATGAACAGCTATAATGAACAGGTATAATGAACAGGTGTAATGAACAGGTATAATGAACAGGTATAATGAACAGGTATAATGAACAGGTGTAATGAACAGGTGTAATGAACAGGTATAATGAACAGGTATAATGAACAGCTATAATGAACAGGTATAATGAACAGGTGTAATGAACAGGTGTAATGAACAGGTATAATGAACAGGTATAATGAACAGCTATAATGAACAGGTATAATGAACAGGTGTAATGAACAGGTATAATGAACAGGTGTAATGAACAGGTATAATGAACAGCTATAATGAACAGGTATAATGAACAGGTATAATGAACAGGTATAATGAACAGCTATAATGAACAGGTATAATGAACAGGTGTAATGAACAGGTGTAATGAACAGGTATAATGAACAGGTATAATGAACAGCTATAATGAACAGGTATAATGAACAGGTATAATGAACAGGTGTAATGAAACTAAATTAGCAGTATTCCAGATTGCGTAGAAGGAAAGCCTTCTGAGATACAAAATTCTCTTAGTGCTGCTAGATCAGCGTATCTCTCTGCCCTAATCGAAGACAACAAAAACAATCCAAAATTTTTATTTAGCACTGTAGCAAAACTAACCAGGAGTAAAACCACTGTAGAAAAGCGCACACCATCTACATTTAGCAGCAATGACTTCATGAATTTCTTCAATGAAAAAATTGACAATATCAGGCAAAAAAATTCAGACTATTAATTTAAAACCAAATTATTTGTTAGATAATCCTTTAGATAATATAGCTATTTCTGATCAGAGCTTAGAGTGCTTCACTCCACTTCAAGAGCCTGATCTAATTTCACTAATTTCTTCTTCAAAATCTTCTACCTGCATTCTAGATCCTTTACCCACATCTTTCCTTAAACAGATATTACCAGTAGCTACTGAACCCCTTCTAAAAATAATTAATTCTTCTCTAAGCACTGGCTATGTGCCTAAATCTTTTAAGCTAGCAGTTATCAAACCCTTGTTTAAAAAACCGGACCTCGACCCCTGTCAGCTGTCTAACTATAGACCGATATCAAACCTGCCCTTTATCTCCAAGATCCTAGAAAAGGCTGTAGCACAGCAGTTATGTTCAGACCTGCATAGAAATAACATTTATGAAATGTATCAGTCAGGATTTAGGCCTCATCATAGCACAGAGACAGCACTGGTTAAAGTGGTAAATGATCTGTTACTGGCTTCTGATCAGGGTTATGTCTCCTTACTGGTGTTACTGGATCTTAGTGCAGCTTTTGACACCACTGACCACACTGTTCTACTTGATAGACTAGAACATGTTGGTGTTAAAGGAACAGCCCTCTCCTGGCTCAGGTCTTATTTGACTGACCGTTATCAGTTTGTAGATCTAGATGGTGACTTCTCCATGCATACCAAGGTTATGTTCGGTGTTCCACAAGGTTCTGTTTTAGGCCCACTGCTTTTCTCCCTATATATGATACTCCTTGGTGCAATTATTCGTAAACATGGTATTAGCTTCCACTGTTATGCCGATGACACACAGCTATATGTTTCAGCTAAATCAGATGAGAGACACCAGCTTATTAAGATAGAAGAATGTGTAAAGGACATTAGACATTGGATGGCCACTAACTTCCTCCTGCTTAATTCAGACAAGACAGAGGTGCTTGTACTAGGACCACAGGCAGTTAGAAGTGAGCTTTCTGATTACAGAGTAATGGTGGATGGTCTTTTGGTTTCATCTTGTCCAGCAGTAAAAGATCTTGGTGTGATTATTGACTCTGGTCTTTCGTTTGAAGCTCATGTAGATAATATCACTCGGGTAGCCTTCTTCCATCTTAGGAATATTGCTAAGATAAGAAATATGTTGTCGCTTCATGATGCAGAAAAATTAGTTCATGCTTTTGTTACCTCTAGGTTGGATTATTGTAATGTCTTACTGTCTGGATGTTCCAGCAGGAGCAGAAACAAGCTCCAGTTAGTCCAGAATGCAGCAGCTAGAGTCCTAACTAGAACCAGAAGATATGAACACATCACTCCTATTTTATCCACACTACATTGGATCCCAGTCAAATTTTGCATTGATTATAAAATACTGTTACTAACCTATAAAGCACTAAATGGTCTCACGCCACAGTACCTGAGCGATCTTTTAGTCTTTTATGATCCGCCACGCCTACTCCGATCAAAGGGTGCTGGTTACTTGGTAGTACCTCAAGTAGCAAAGGCTACAGCAGGGGGCGGAGCTTTTTTTTTCAAAGCCCCAAAGTTATGGAACAGCCTTCCAATTAGTGTTTGGGATTCAGACACAGTCTCAATGTTTAAGTCTAGGCTGAAGACACATTTGTTTAGTCGAGCTTTTAATGTATAGTTTTCTTAGGTAAAGGAGCAGATCTGGAAGGTTCATGGTCATAGAGTGTTTGGTGACTGGTATGTGTTGGATGCTGTCATCTTACCACCCTCACAAGTCACTCAGGTTTGCTGACTGTGAAGTGGTTGGATGCTTTATGTCCTGGGAAGCCTTCATGTCTGTGACCTTCTGGCTCTCCCTTTTAGTTATGCTGTCATAGCTAGTCTTGCTGGAGTCCCTGCCTGCACTTTACACATAATTCTACTTTGTCTTTAAGCTTCACATGATCCGAAACTTAATATCTTTCTCTTTCTCTCTCTACCTTCTCTGTCGAGCTATACACCCCACTCCTGAGCTCCCAGTGTTTGCCAGTTTCCAGTGCGACCGCTGCCCTACCCCTGGTCAGAGTCTCGCCGCTTGATGGTGCCCACTGATGCTGTGAATGGATCTGTGTGGACCAGGAGACAGCCATGGACAGAGCCACTTGGGGACTTTCACACCATCACAGATCTGCCATTTCATCTGTCAGCCCTTGACAGCAAAGAACTAGTGTCTATAATGACCTTAGAAACTACAATGACCTAATAGTTCCTCATGGTCATTGATTGCTGTTGTAGAAAAGACATTAATCAGTTACAGTTACATTATTTACTGTTTAGTGTCACCCAAATGAGGATGGGTTCCCTTCTGAGCCTGGTTCCTCTCAAGGTTTCTTCCTTTCCATCCCAGGGAGTTTTTCCTTGCCACCATCGCCGTCGCCACAGGCTTGCTCATTAGGGATAAAATAGTCTAATTATAGAATTTAATAATTTATTCTTGTTTCTATTTAATTAGTTATTTTTATTTTTTATTTTTTATTATTATTTTTCATTTTCCCCTCCTTTTTCTCTGTTTTCTTCTTTTGTAAAGCTGCTTTGAGACAATGTTCATTGTAAAAGGCGCTATACAAAATAAACTGAATTGAATTGAATTGAATAATGAACAGGTGTAATGAACAGGTATAATGAACAGGTATAAGCATTTCACTATATGTCGTACTGTGTGTGATTTCGTATGTGACAAATAAAATTTGAATTTGAATTTGAATTTGGTATAATGAACAGGTGTAATGAACAAGTGTAATGAACAGGTGTAATGAACAGGTGTAATGAACAAGTGTAATGAACAGGTGTAATGAACAGGTGTAATGAACAAGTGTAATGAACAGGTGTAATGAACAAGTGTAATGAACAGGTGTAATGAACAGGTGTAATGAACAAGTGTAATGAACAAGTGTAATGAACAAGTGTAATGAACAGGTTTCACGCTTGCGTCACAGTCAGCGATGAAATGCCAGAAGCAGCAACAGATGACTTTAATGTCATCATGGATGAAAAGAAAGAAAGGAGATGGTTGATTCAGTAAATTAGCTCAGGTCAGGATTATCATATTTTCATGAACATTCTGTGTAGCATGAAAACACAGAAAATTAGCAGCAGGACTGTAAATATTTTAATTTGTTCATTAACTAAGGGTGGCTGTCTATGCATAAAGACAGTTATTAAAGTAATGATCAACATTTTCATATAATTCCATATTAATGTAGCTGCTGTCTATCTGCAATTGATATTACAAAATAGTGCTGTAACACACACACACACACACACAGAGTTCATAAAAGCTGTTTCTATTCTAAACCCCTGTGGTTTGGTGGATGTGTCTCTGACAGACGTCCTGTACAACAAGCCATTTATTTTACATTTTCGGGTACAGTGCTCAGTTTAAAATAAAAGTTTGTTTAACCGTGGAAATTGAGTTTTACATTATTTACATTTTATTCACACACAAAACATTAATGGTGAATATTTTTGACTGTATAAATGATTCTCTCAGATCTTGGTGATCGGTCGCTATTAAACAATAGAGAAAGTAAGACATCTTTTTTATATACATAGTTTAGTAGCCTACCATTCTTTTTGACAGAAGTTATCATTATAATCTTCATTTATATAACTTCATTATTTCCTGCATTTTGTATCACCATACTCCCTAAATGTATGTAAATGCGGTTAATGGGATTCAAATCCAAAATATTTCCCCCCATTTTGTGGAAACTTTTTTCCAGTCAGGAACACACATGAAGGTAGAACTGCTAACAAACCTGAGCAAAATAAAGTGCAGCAATAAGTGGTCATATAACTCTCCTGCATCATCATGTAAGCTTCCAAACAAGAGCAAAACAGGACAGTAGAGTTTTTACTTGTTCATTTGGCTAGCTAATAGATTTTATTTCTTCACTCCTGACTTTAGTTCCCATAACACTCAGTTTATATTTTGCACAGAATACAGGAGAAAAGATCCAAAATTACCTTCAGAACAGAAGAAGATCATCATCAGATCACCACACTGCAGACTGGTAAGGACTGGAACTCATGATTATTCACTTAAAATTTAGAGGAAGAACATAGTCACTTTAGGGGAGTTTTACCTCACTTTCAAATTCCAGGCACCTCTGTGAACACTGGAGTTTAATGGATTAGATGAGTGGTCTGATGTGAAATATAATAATTTTAAACCACTTTATAAGCAGTTACCAGTCAGTATCTTATAAAAAAAATAAAATAAAACTGATTTAGACAAATGATATTATGAATAGTGTTTATATAAAACAATATTTATAATTATACATTATTTACTGAGCTGGACCTGATCTCTGAGTTTCAGCAAAAACTTAAATCCAACCTGAGAGAAAAATGTAAAAGAATTAATGAAGGAATTTCACAGCCTGGAAGCTCAGCACTTCTAAAGGAGATCTACACAGAACTCGACATCACAGAGGGTTGGAGTGGAGACGTCAATTATAAACATGAGGTGAGACAGATTAAGACAATGTCTTGAAATCCTCAAGACTCTGACTAGAATGTACGTACATTTCTTGATCTTTCAGTTCAAACACAAGGACCAAAAGTACCATCAATAATGTGACTCTTCAGCTTTGTACATCTGAGTGTTCAGGAGTTTCTGGCTGCTTTATATGTATTTCTCTGCTTCATCAGCAAAAAACACTACCGACACGTCCTTTTTTCTGACCTCTATGAAAGAATGCGCAAAAAAATTGGAAACGAATTGGCTAAAGCACAAAGTCTTGCTCTAATAACAGATAGTTGGACCTTGCGGGTAACAGAGAGATATCTCACCATGACTGTTCATTACAGAGCGGATTGGGAAAAAAGAGTGCCGTACTCCAAACCCGTCTCCTGTATTAAACTCATACAAGCGCTAATTTTTATATCTCACTATTTTCTGTACACTATGAATGTGTACAAGTTGATTTTTGCATTTAAGTAAAATAAAGAGAATTGCAACTAAAACCAGTTTTTTTTCTTTTTAACATACTTACTGTTCCTGTCACCTAAGCAAAGAATAATGGAAAAAAACCCTTTAATTTGCCAAGCCATCTGAAATGAACCGAACCAAAAACCATGGTTAAAAAAATGCGTTACGTATTGAACCGTGGGTTAACTGTATTGTTGCATCCCTACTATATACAGCTGTAGAAAGGACATTTATAATCACATTCTCTGGTGTCAACCAAAAGAGGATGAGGTTCCCTTCTGAGCCTGGTTCCTCTCAAGGTTTCTTCCTCATATCATCTCATGAAGTTTTTCTTTGCCACAGTTGCCTCAAGCTTGCTCATTAGAGATAATATATTAATTAACAAAAGCTGGTTTGAGACAAATTGAATTGAACTGAATTGAATTGACTAGTGAACTCTAGTGCTCCTTCAACCAAGAAACTGTATGCCCTAAAAGTAGGGGTCTTCTTTCGATGGTGCAAGCAATGCCACCTGAACCCAGTTGGCTGGCCAATTAATACAGGGCTGGAGTTCTTCCAGGACTGCCTCTCAGCGTGGTTAGGCCCCTCTACCCTCAAGTTGTATGTGGTGGCTAGTTCTGCCAGCCAGGCATCAATATTTGGGGAGTAGCATGTGTAGCTGGACCATGAGAGAGAGAGTGTTTGGACCAGCACAGAGCTACTAGTAGTAAGTGACTCTGTCCTGGCATACCCTAGCTAGTACTCCTGGAACCAGAGCTATTGAGGAAAAAAGCATAAAGACAAAGCCTCGGCGATATCTGCACCATGGAGTAAATGTGAAAAAGAACCAGACGGGACAGTGGAACAACTCCTGGGAGGTGAACACATCTATTTCTGCCCAGCTGTACCTCCTGTAGGCCTCAGCCCCTGCCTCAACAGGAATCATGCTTCTCAGTTTGTATGCCTCAGAATATAAATGGCCCTCAAAAAGATTTGGTATTTGCCCAGAGCAGGATCTGGACAAACCAGCTCTCTAACTTGATGTGTGACACAGTGAGTTTGAGCATCACCATCTTGAATCTATGCCAGAGACAGTGGGTTTGGTTGGAGTGTCTCCCAAGAGCACTTGGGCATCTGTTTTTTTTTTTCTTAAAGAGAGATTGGTCCTCAGATTATCTATCCCCAAGTGAGGCTGGATCTGGGTGTGCTGCCTAGCCTCCCTGTCCTTACGAGGGGAACTGACTTCCTTTGATGGTTAATCCAAATTGAGTTTGTCGACTGCACACATTACTACCTTGAGCAGTTCCTCAAACGCAACTGAATGAGGGAGCTTCTCAGTCTCAGTCACCACCCACGAAATGCCAGACTTATGAGTTCCTTAGATCCTGATGCAAACAGCATTAAATCCTGTTTTACTTGAAAGAAAAATGGCTTCCAAACAAATGGCTTCCTGAAGACAAAGAATCTGGGGAAACTTGACATAGATGCCATTTTATGGTCCTGCTAATGAGAACTGCTTTGTCACCTGACCCCTTCAGCCAATAATTTGGGCATGTGTTCACATTTTTAGATAGAAAAGACTAACTGTATCTGATCGGAAATTTTCTGGCCAACGATTTCTCTGCTGAAAAGAAAGATTATTACAAAAAGCAGCATGTGAACCAAATATAAAAATACACCTGGAAAAGGAAAGAAAAAATAAATAAATAAAACACTGTAAAGAAATATAGTTATTATTCTAGGTCCAAAGTGAGAAGAGATCAAAGTAAAGTCTTTGAGTCCAAAAGTGAGACATTACAAGAGTAATAGTGAGGATTGACAAGAGTAAGGTGTTGGAGCTGCTCTCTGCTGGAATGAAGAATTCACACTGTACACTGAAGATAATGAAGTAATGGACATCAAACACACACACACACACACATATTTCTGTTACATGGTAAAGAGTGTGTTATGTCTGTGTGTGTGTTTGAGGTCAGTGTTCTGATATTTCATCATTTGTGTTCCAGTCTTCATTACTGTAACCTGAGAAAGGAAAGCTGTAGAGCTCTGTCTTCAGTTCTCAGCTCAAACTCCTCCAGACTGAGAGAACTGAAGCTGAGTGGAAATAAACTGCAGGATTGAGGAGTAGAGCTGCTCTGTGATGGACTGAAGAATTCATACACACACACATACACACTCTTTGTGCTTTGTGTATGAACAATAAGCAACAATAAGCAATAAGTTTTAATGTTGTTGTTGTCCTTCGACTCCTCCCTGTTCTGGGTAGCCACAGTGAATCCTCCGATTCTCATATTTAATTGTCACAGGTTTTACTCCAGATACCCTTCCTGAGATAACCCTCCTATTTTGCCCTGGTTTGGGCCTGCCACTGAGAGTTAACCCCTCGGTGACAGGTTTCTAGTGATATGATCTATTTCAGTGTCAAGTGTGTTAGTTGGAGAGGAAATGTTCTGTATATAAAGGCTTTGTGTAGTTGTTGTTTTGAGTTCTAAAGCTGAGTGTGTTGTGTAAGAAGTCTTTCTTTCTTGCAGGATGTGTTACTGCAGTATTACAGATGAAGGTTGTGTTGCTCTGGCTTCAGCTCTGAGGTCAAACTCCTCATCACACCTGCAAGAACTGAATCTGTGCATTAATAATCCAGGAGAATCAGGACAGAAGCTACTCCGAGATCTAGAGAAGGATCCATACTGTAAACTGGAGAAACTACAATGAGTTACTGAACTACTGTCTTTTTGCACACACACACACACAAACACACACACACACACACAGCTTCAGTAACCAGGAGGAAACCCTTTGACTATTGTGGGAGATAATTTTGTAAATGAGAATATATGTATAAGGTATGTGTGAAATAATCAGGGGGACAGCAGGAGTGAGTTTTCAGGTAAGGTTTATTCGTTAGGTTGTTTGAGCTTAAGAACAATATAAGGTTTAACACGGCATGTTGGCCTGTCATGGGCCTTGCACACAGGCTGCAAGGGCTTTGAAGAACAAGTAGTTGTATCAATGATGTCAGTCTGGCAGGCTTTCTCTGCGGTACCAGGCTTTCCAAACTTGGACCAATCAATGGCAGAGACGCACCCTAGATTGTTGTGGTCAATCTTTGCTCCACTGGTACCTGGAGCGGCAGTGATCTCATCATGAAGTAAACGCAGCGCGTGTTGGATGGCAATGGTGGTACCAGGCGAAATATCTAGAGAACATACGTGGAAGACAGTGGATAAATCAGAAAATCCGTGAGGTGTAAAAGTTAATAAAAGAAAGGGGTGTTGGCCCCTGAAGAACTGAGAACTTACCCATGCTGTCTCCTGAAGAAGAATGAGGTATTGGCGAGAGTGAGGCCAAAGACAATCCCACTGGTGGGGGCGGAAACGCCCAATTTTTAATATAATGATTCAGGAAAGTTTAATTATAATGGTATTTGAAAAGTTGTAAATCCAAAGATAATGGTGTAAAAAAAGAATCTAAAAGGTCTAAAAAGAAAGATGGGTGGGATTGTCTAGGCAAAGAACCAGTGACGTGTTGCATTGGGAAGATAAGGGAAATGTATATAAAGGCTGTAGTTGGAGTTCCCCGGACAGAGGTTGTTGGGACGTTCATGCGTGAGCATCTCGATTCTTGTGTCAGCGCTGATTACAAAATAAAATCTCTTATCTGCATTCATCTAGTCTGCTTGATTGGCTTATTTAGTTTTGAGGCCTTACTAACTATGAGTCTCACTTAGACTGAGCTGTCGGGTCAGTGTGGAGCTGGAGTCAGATTTTAGTAGTGAGTACAGTAGATTTTATTCCACATTGTTTTGGTGACCCCGACGTGATTTCAAAGGAAACGAGATTGGCACAGAGAGAACAGCAGAGCCCCAGACCCGGGACCCGAGGCTGCAGCCGCCGCCCACGGACCAGACACGGGATCCAACTAGGACAGAGGTAAGGCAGAAGCCTGTTTAACCGAATTTCTGCATTAGTTGTGTGTGGTCTGGGGAGGCGGAGGCGCTCGGCCCAGGGTCGGATCAGCTCTGCTCCAACCTATTGAGGCAGAGTGAGTGTAAGTTAAAACCACATAGAGTGACATGATAAATTGCATGTTTTGTATTGAAAAGACTAGATGATGTCAGATGTATGAATGTGTGAAGGCCTGTATGATCGAAAGTCCTGGTGGGTTCCAGGTGGTATGAGAGAAATTCCTGTGAAAAAGACCTTATTTGGACGCAAACGGAGCGTTTAGTAGCAGAATAGTAAGTTCTGTGAACGTGAACACCGTCACTGGAAAAAGAAAAATAAGTGTCAAGTAGCAGGTGATAAAAGAGAAGAGTAAAATTCCTGGATCCGGGTGGTAGTGAAAGGAAAATAAGAGAAGAAAAGAGAAATATAGTGAAAAATCCCGGATCTAGGTGTAAGAGAAATAAGAGATAAAGAGAATATAAAGAGAAAAAGCGCTGAATAGAAAAGTCCTGGATCCAGGTGGTAGAAAATAAAGAAAAGATTAAGAAAATAAGGAGAGGCCTGTTGTCGGCCTTTGTCTGTTGTCTGTCCTGATTGTATTGCATGCAGTGTGTGGGTGTGTTGAGTGCGAGGGGCTGTGTGAGTGTGAGTGCATGAGGAAAATAAATGGTGATTGGATGTGCGCACTGTAAATAGCACTGTATTAACCTTTTGTCTACTAACACTATTACTGTGAGATTATAGGAAAACCAGTGTGTACATGCATGCACACTGATATGGAGTGTGATATATGAAACAGGTGGGGATGATAGGGCTGAAGTTGAAAAGAAACTGCAACAGAGTGAGAAAATAAGGCAGAAATCTTTGTGAGAGTAAAGGAATCACCGTGCATGGATGTAATCATACTAAGGTTTGATATATATGTTTTGGAGGTACACTATGTGAGAAATGAAGGAAAAGTAAGGGTAGTGATGGTGTGGACTAGAATAGTCTTTAGAATAAATCTTATAGTGAAAAACTCGCGGATTAGAGCTAAGTCTTAGCAGTCCACTACCATTCAAGCGAGTTGGTTATAGGTTTCCAAATAGGTTTGAAAGGGAGTTCGCGGAGGCAGCACTAGAGTTGTTGAGAAAGGAAGCTGGAAAACTCCTGGTTAGGGTCAATTTAATGTGGCCTATGACCCCAAGAGGTCCTCAATACACGGAAGTCTGGGTTAGCTTGTGGAAGTTGGGGCAGGATTGTAGGTTGTGGAAGTGTTTCATTGCAGGAAGTTTAACAGTAGATCCTCAGGTGATGATGAAGAATTAAAAAGAACAAGTGTGTGTGTGTGTGGAAAAAGATTGAGTGCTTTCTGGAGTAGTGGAGAGGTGTGTGTGTGTGTGTGTGTGTGTGTGTGCGGGGGCATTGTGCCAAGAAAGAGTGAGTAAGAGCGGAGACATCCCCCTAGAAGGAGGAATTTCATACAGAATAAGTGAGGGAAAAGAGTTGTACATATGAATAGGCTGAGGAGTTCAACGGCTAGAGACACGGTTTGTGGACTTGGAACGAAATCAAAAGCGGCTGAAAGCAGGTTTAGCAAGGGAGGGATATTGTGTGATCAGCAAAAGAGAATACTTAGGAAAAATCCACCTAAAACTTGGGTCTGCATACTATTGGGCCACTCAGTGAATTGTAAAAAATGTGACCCAGATAATACAACATTACCCTTACTGAAGTATTGAGCTATTATATTGATACCTTATACTGCATGCGCACTACTGTTTTCTTCAGCTGTATGGCCTTTCGCCAAGACTTGGAGATAGAAACGAGGGGAATACGCACACACTTTTGGGACGAGCGGACATACAAAGATAGAGAAGGAGTAGAGCACTGGCAGCCAGAAGATTTGATTAGAGATAAATTGTGGGCCCTGACAAAGTTTGACGGACTGTACACCTTACAAAGAACGTTCCCCGACGTAGACTGGTACGAAGCATTAAGGAAGATTTGGCGTCCCAAGTTGTTGAGTCCTATATTGAGAGCACTAGTTGACGCTCCCGAGCCCAGCAGTGTAGCCATCCCAATATTTGATTTCATCAGTGACCCATATAAGGAAGACGACGAACCCCTGGCAGAGTTATTCCAGCCCAGACCAGGCCAGTACAATTATTGTTCGGGATTGACAGCAACTGTGACAGTAGAACCGCGACTCGTACACTGGGAAAGAGGTTTTGCAACATCAGTGCTGATTGATAAGATCAATGCGCTCGGTGAGAAGTTAAGAAAGAATCCAGTAAGGCCGAGCTTGACAGTGAAACGAATCAGCGTTGCACTGACGTGGTCAGAAGGCAATAGGAATCCAGGAGAGAGAAGTAGCGCATACAGGGCACAACAGGGGTGCATCATGAGTGAAGGGAGAAGACAGCCTACACCAGTTGACATTATAATAGCGCAACACAAACCTGACGAGAAGTATGTCAGGAAGTGTATGAGGAAATGGCATGACAGGACTCAGGGGACATGGCAGTGGCCGGTGGAAGGAACATTTGATGAAAAGGCCTGCTCAGAGGTGAGAGAAATGCTGAGACACTGGAAGCCAAGCAAAGATGATGATAAATCCAGAGGAAAGAAGTATAGGCGGCTAGAGATTCTGGAATGGTTCATGAGAGAAGGAAAGAAGGTCAGAGAAGCAGAAGAAGCGGTGAAGCGAGCGATAAAGAAGGAAGAAGAGCGGAGTAGAGAAGAGAGAGAAATAGAAAGACCACCGCCAATCTACTGTCCACCACCCAACTACAACGAGCCAGTGGTGGGCAGGGAACAAGTGGGAGTGTATCCAACCTTAACGGACTGCTATGCCGACTGGACAGGATGGGAAGACGTGGAGATATCAGTTGAAAACCCAATTAAAGGAAAAATTAGAAGGAGCAAAGAGACAGGGGGAAATCACAGTGAAAATGAGGAAGAAGGGGAGGCAGAGGAGATACTGCAAAGAGCAAAGAAAGAGAGTGAAGAGTATTTGCAAAAGGGAAAGGAGTTCACACACTCAACACCAGTGGGGGACAGTGCCGAGAGATACATCTCAACGCATGCGAGTGGGCCTACGGCGCCCCCTACGCTCCCGGAAGAATGGGAAAGAGATGAACCAATGAGTGAGGAACAGGGTGCGTATAATCAATCCCGAACAGAAAAGACAACAGGGCCACCGGAAAAACAACCATGTGCTGAATACTGGCGAGAAGATCCAGAGAGACAGGTCAGAGGAGTGCTGTACATAGAGCCAAGGGAAGATGCAATAAAGAGACAGAGGGACACCAAAGAGCAGAAGGTGAAGGATAGCGTTCGTGATTTCGCACAGCAGCTGGAAGATTTAGAAGAGCGCTTACAAAATTCAGTTACAGCGTTGGAGGAGCAGCTGGAATGGGAGCGCACGCGACCAAGAACCTTAAGGGACAAGAAGTCACTAAAAGCACCGCAGAGATATGGGTTTGATGGTGAGGAAGAGGTTCGAATGAATCCCCTGGTGACAAAAGGAAGAGATGTGCAATATGTTCCATGGACATTTATGGATATGGTAGGATTAAGCTCACAGCTACCGGAGATGTGTAATGGAGGGCAGAGGTGGATTACAAAGTTCGAAGAAAAGACAGCAGGACATACCTTGTCGATAGGAGATGTGAAAGCCATATTAGCTCAAACGATAGGGAAAGCAAAAACAGCTGAAATACTGGATGAAGCTGGACTAAAAGGAGCAATGGATCTACCAGGCTGGGATGCTATAGCACTGGGGACATGGAGAAACAGGTTGTGGAATGAAATAAGGAAAACCTACCCCACGAAAATGGACCCAGGACAACTGGAACACATGATTCTGAAGGAAGAAGAAAATGTAGTAAAATTCATCCATGATTATCAGAATAAATGGAAGGAAGAGACAGGTGGAACATGGGACGAGACGGACACAAGTAAAGGACTGTTTAAATTAATGCTGAAGAAATGTCTACCAGAACCAGTCCAAACCTCGTTGGATGAGGTGGTCGGTCTAAACTCCATGCCATGGGACACCTACAAAGCACATGTGATACATTATGTGGAACAATACAGAAAGAAACAAAAGGACGAGAAAACAGCCTCAGAGGCCCTACTGACACAGTTATATAAAACACAGCTTGGCGAGTTGACAAGAGCTAGACAGAAAGAAAAGGAGAGAGAAAAAGCAGGAAAAATACAAGCCGCAGTGGTTATCCCAGCAGGCCAAGAACCAGTACAGAATAACCAAATGCTGCCGCAACAAGGACAAACACCGCAGCAGCCGCAAATGATGCCACAACCGCAGGCGGCAGCACTAAACTCACAGCATCCACAAAACAGTCAGGTGTACCCAATGGCCCAACCCATTAATGTCCACATTGGCGGAGCACAAGGAAGATTTAGAGGATGCCCAATGAGAGGTCGGTGGCAAGGGAGAAGGCAGCCGTGGGAACGATTTGGATCACCACCGCAGGGATATGCGCCGCAGAGCCCTGGAGGGCCCCAAGGACTGAGTTATGCGCAGGCACCCCCCAATCCTCAGTACCAACAGCCTCAACAACCACTAGAGTGCTGGGGCTGCGGAGGGACTGGACACATGAGAAGAGACTGCCCACATATGTATCAGCCCCAGATAGGCCCGGGACTGGGGCCCGCACCAAATTGGAGTTGAAGCGGCCCTGAGAAGCCAGAGGGGGAGAATATGCAGTATGCTACTACACTGCATCCGCAACAGGAACCAACTGTCATGGTAACACTCAATAATGAGCGTCCTTTTCCATTCATGATCGACACAGGTGCCACATATTCATGTATAGGGCGCGAAGGCTCGAATCTCCCTCTCGCTCGGAAGACCATCAAAACAACAGGCTTCTCAGGGATCTCACAGATCTTGCACTTCACAGAGCCTCAGATATTAACATTAGAAGACACCACCATTGTGGCACCACTTTTGTATTCACCCTCTACACCAGTCAATTTATTGGGACGAGATCTTTTGTGTAAATTTAAGGCTAGAATTCAGTGCAGCCCTACAGGCCTCTGGGTAACATTCCCAGACAGAACCACAGCAGGACAATATCTCATGGCTGGGACGCAGGCAGACACAGAGTGTAGCACAGTGTATTGGTTACAGAACGACGATCCCTCATTATCAGAGTTGCAGGCCAGCTATTTACAGTGGAAACCATGGATACAGGCTATGCGGCCGGATTACACCGAACCTAAGAGCCCGCTGCACTGTACCATGTGTTTTGACCCTGACAGCACCAATGAAGAATATGCAACACTATGGTCAGATATGTTGGAAGGAAAACTGTTTGACGTGGTGACAACAGACATCTTCGTGGGCCCTCAAGGCGTGGCAGCGGCAGTTCAGTTACCTTTTTACTTGGAGAGCTGGTACCAGATTACAAACTCAATACCACACATCACACTGATGGTAGCAGGAGGCTATGAATCGAAAGACCTGGGACCAATGCTCAAAGAAACTAGCCAGGTGCTGGAATGGAAGCCAACCATCAACCAGTACATGCACACCTCACCGGATGGAAAATTTATGCGCATTTCTCAAAAAGGCACAGACACTTTAAGAGCCACACAAACCTTGATAGAAAAGAAAATGTCACCTATCTATCAGTTACCACTTTCAGATGATAAAGACATCGCACCAGATAACCAATCAGATACAGAAACTGAAGAGCTGTTAGCCACAATCCCAAGTGTGCTCTGGACTCAGCACTCTACAGACGTAGGACTCATAAAGTCAGCAGGACAGGTTTTGATAAAACTTAAACCTAATGTCAAGTACCCATATCAGAAACAATATCCACTAACACCACAGGCTCAGGCAGGGATAGGACCCACACTCGAGGGGTTATTGGAGGCAGGGGTTCTAATACCAACACATAGCCGCTGCAATACTCCAATATTCCCAGTTAGAAAACCGAACTCAGACAAGTGGCGACTTGTGCATGATTTACGTGCTATTAACCATATAGTTGAGGCAGAAGCACCCATAGTCCCAGATCCACATACGTTACTCTCCAACATCCCAGGCAATACTAAGTGGTACACGGTCATTGATTTGTGTTCTGCATTTTTTAGTATTCCACTGCATCCTGATTCACAACATCTGTTTGCGTTCACGTATAACGGCCAACAGTACACATACACAAGATTGCCCCAGGGCTATTGTGAAAGCCCATCAATTTTCAATCGAATTGTGGCAAGGGATCTAGCTTCATTGGATATTGATAGTCTTCTCCTGACATATGTTGATGACATCTTGATTTGTAGCCCAACTAAAGAACAGTGCCAGGCAGACTCCCTGAAAGTATTGAGACTCTTAGCAGAAAACGGACACAAGGTGAGCAAGGAAAAGTTACAGTTCTGCAAACAGGAAGTAGAGTATCTAGGAAGAGTTTTGCATGGCACTAGTCGTAAGCTGTCGCCTACGCATCTAGAGGCGGTCCGTAAAGCCCCGAAGCCGCAAACGGTTGGACAGATGTTGTCTTTCCTGGGTATGGTGGGTTATAGCAGACAGTGGATAGTAGATTTTGCATTAAAGGTAGCTCCACTACGTGCGTTGATAAAAGCAGCTGATCAGAAGAAAGCTGCATTGGTTTGGACGACAGAGGCCGTTGCAGCTTTCGAAATGCTGAAGGAGGATCTTTGTACAGCACCAGCGCTAGCGAGTCCTGATTACGGTAAGCCATTCTTCCTGTATGTATCAGAAAAACGAGGCTTTGCTAATGCCGTGTTAACTCAGCAACAGGGACCGGGCAAGCAGCCTTTTGCTTACTTTAGCTGCAGATTAGACAACATTGAGAGTGGTATGCCGCCGTGTTACCGTGGATTAGCAGCAGCAGCCTTTGCGTATCAAAAGGCGTCAACCATTACAATGGGCCATCCTACTATATTGTACACTACACATGCGTTACACGCCCTGCTTACCAGTCCGACATTTGTGATAACTCATGCGCGGAAGACAGGTTACGACGTAATTCTCTCTTCACCAGAATTGACTATTCAAAGATGCCAGACAGTCAATCCAGCTGATAGACTGATGACCCCATTGGACGGTGAACCGCACGATTGTCAGCAAGTTTCAACCACATACTCTAAAGCGCGTCAGGACCTTGAAAATCAACCTTTGCCACATTCGGATGTAACCTTTTTTGTTGACGGTTCGTGCTTTAGAGGCCCAGACGGGAACTTGGCGGGTTACGCCATAGTAGCGCCCAGTAATGATTTGACTAGCTTTGTTACTGTTCAGTCTACGGCTGTTTCTCAACCATGTTCTGCACAATTGGCTGAGTTAAAAGCGCTCGCTGCAGCTTGTAAGCTAGCTGCAGGGAAATCTTGTACTATTTTCACGGATTCACAGTATGCTTATGGTGTGTGTCATTACTTCGGCCCTACATGGGCCCAGAGAGGGTTATTAAGAGCAGATGGCTCTCCTGTGACGCATGGAATGGCCATAACTGATTTGTTACATGCTATTACTCTGCCAGCCAAACTAGCTATCGTCAAATGTTTAGCGCATAAAACAGATGGCTCGTTTGTTACCAGTGGAAACACTGCAGCAGATGAGGCAGCAAAATCAGCAGCTTTAGGACATACCAACATTATGCTTGTGACCGACTCTGAAGGCGATGACTACCCAGAAACGGACTTAACCTCCTTAGCCGCAGCGCAAAATTCGGCCTCAGTGTATGAGATATCTAAGTGGATAAAAAGGGGGGCGGTTAAGAATGCACGAACAGGCGTATGGCGTGGTCCTCAGGGGCATTTTGTGGCTCCTCTCTCAGTTCTCACATCGTTGATTAATGATGCGCATGGCTTGAGCCATTGCGCAAGGGGGGAAGTGATCAAACGAATTCAAAGAGCATGGTGGTCTCTGTATTTAGCTCAGATGGTTGATCACAGGTTAGCACATTGTGAAATATGTGCAGAATACAACAACAGGAAAAGTTTTACTGCCCCAATAGGTCACATACCAGAGCCAGACGGACCATTCAGGCATCTGATCATTGACTTCATGGATATGGCTGAGGTGAAGGAGAAGAAAAGGTATGTTTTGGTGGTGGAGGATAGATTTAGTAGATGGGTGGAGGCGCACCCAACAGCTAAAGCAGATGCAGATTCAGTGGCTAAATTTTTGTGTCGTGAGGTGATTCCAAGGTTTGGTATTCCTGATAAGATCAGCTCAGACAGTGGTACTCACTTTGTGAACAATGTGATTCGAAGAGTGTTCCAGTATTTAAGAATACGACACAGATTGGGTTGTGTCTATCACCCACAGTCGCAGGGAATGGTGGAAAGGGCCAATGGAACATTAAAAGCGAAACTGGCAAAAATTTGCGAAGCGGGAAAAATGAATTGGGTGCAAGCTTTGCCACTAGCACTGATGAGCATGAGAATGCAAACTAACCGAATGACGCATCTAACCCCGCATGAAATGCTTACAGGACGACCTATGCCTGTGCCCTATCTACGAGGGCCCTATAAGGGCCCTTTGCTGGAGCAGCTTGAAAGTGAGCTTGGCAATTATGTGAAGCACTTGACTGAAATACATCGAGCTATATTCCAACAGGTGAAAGGTGCTATGGAGGGAAGGACGAGCGAAATTGACAAGGAGCTGAGGACTGTGAAACCAGGAGACTGGGTGTATGTCAAGGTCTTCAAGAGAAGATGGAATGAGCCCAGACGAGTTGGACCACTAAAAGTTGTCTTAGCTACTCCAACAGCCGTAAAGGTAGAAGGTAAGACTGCCTGGTTTCATCTAAATCACTGTTGCAGAGCACCAGATCCAGGGGCTGGAGCGAGACGTGAAAGAGCGCAGGAGCAGGATCCACTGATAAGGGAATTCGAGGCGCGAAGGCGTGATCCAGCTGTTCCTGCCTCACAACCCCCTTCGGTACAAGCGCCCCACCCGCAGAGCCAGGAGTTTCAACCGTGGGAGAGTCCAGCAGAACAAGAAGAAGACGACCCAAGGGAAGGGCCTTCACAACACGATGTGGGAGATACAGGACCTGCCTATAGAACTAGAGCCCGTGCACGGCGAGAACACTGAAAGAGAAGGGAGAGAAAGGAACGATGAGCAAGAAATAAATGAAGAGGAGGGAAACGGTGATCGAATCAACAGAACGGACTGGGGCTTATTGGTACTTGTAATAATAGCACTGCTGTGTATAGGACTATGGATATACACACTTATACGAGTCTTCGGTGATGATGAACACATGAATGATGAAACTAGGGGAATACATTACATTGAGCAATCACCAACAACGCTGCCCAGAATACGCAGAGACACTGCACAGTCAATGAGCCTCATGAGTAGATTAGACCAGGAGTTGTGGACAAACAACTTGTTTTACCAATGGCTAAGTTACACAGCACACGAAGCAGGAAACACCTCGTGCATAGTGTGCCATGACAGGACATCGCGAGCTCCCAGAGTTTTTCCAACGAGAGGACCAGAAGGTTGTAACAGCACCAAGCACAACCTACGCCACCTATGCCCATTCGTTTGTCTTATGCATTCTATCTCATGTGCCTACGGCCCAACCAGGTTAAAGAAGTTGAATAGTACCTGTGAGTATGAGGAGATCGGGACTGAGGGACATCCGCCCATCAGAGTGAGTGAGCGTCAGGGACAGAGATACCCATTCTGTGTATGTTCAAACGGATCACAGGTGTTTGTCGGCAACATTTCTAAAGACTGTGACATGACGGCAGATACAAAAGGATTAAAGATTACCGTGTGGAGACAGTGGAAAAAGGACTATATTGATCTGAACCAGCCTGACCTATCTAATTGGACTAGGCCACGGGCTGATGTATTCTGGTATTGTGGATATAATGTTGCTAGGCAGACCCTGCCACCCGGGTGGGGAGGATGCTGCGCAACAGTGGTGCTGATGGGAAAACTAACTGTGCTGCAAGAAAAGGAGATTAATACATCAGGTCGACGAATTAAGCGCGACTTGGGACGATTCGACAGGAGCAGTGGGGTTTACGTGGATTGGAGAGGGATTCCGGTGGGAGTCCCTGATGAACATGCTGCCATTGGTCGACCAGGAGCAGGAGCACTGACCTTTTTCTTGCCATGGGCACAGATTGGTAAAAACGTGAGATGGATTAACTATATTTGGTACAATCAACAAAGGTTCATGAACTACACAATACAAGCATTAGATTTGATTCAAGAACAACTACATGCAACATCTACCATGGCCTTACAGAACAGGCTTATCCTGGACACCATGAGGGCCCCGGAAGAAGGAGTGTGTACTATGTTTGGACCAATGTTGTACTTACATTCCAATGCACACTGGTCCGGAGGGTAACCTGAGTAAAATATTGCGGCAGATGAAAGATCTTAGAGACGAGCACGTAGAGAACACATATAAACCAACAAATGATTGGCTGGCATGGTTGTTCTCCTCAAATTGGAGAGCCGTCATACTTAGGGTAGGAACAGTCGTAGGTGTGGTTTTGGTGATACTTGCAGTTCTGTTGTGTTGTGTAGTTCCACTACTGCGTTCCATGATTACACAGATGACGCACACATTGTTTGGCCAATATGTTCAGATGACACATGAGATTGAGTCTCCGTTTAAACCCAGCAATGGCAGTGATGAATTGGACTTAATAAAGATGATTGCATAATGGAGGGAGATTGGAGGCATATATGGAGGTATTTATGGGGTAGGTTGTTGAAAAACGATTTGGGGGAGTGGGAGCCAAATTTAGGATTGCTAGAGTACCCTTTTATAGATAGGCGTACATCAGTAAGGGAGATTTACGCAGACAGGATGTATATTACAAAGATACAAACATTTGCATATACTCCGAGACAGACAGCACAGTTACCCATCATGGTAGAACATGCACATTATAATGTAGAACGGTTACTTAATCTTGCGTACAGAAGGAAGAGAAGGTTTGGAATATGGATAGGTGTACCACTTAAGAAGAGGGTAGAGGTCATTACAGTCAAGTTAGGAGAAGATGTACTGTGGACCAATGTTCCTAGACAAATGATGGAGCTGCTGAGATCCTTGCCGTTCCAATCATCGGGAGGGGGCTAAGTGATGTGCTAGTAACCTCTCCTTAGCCCCCCTACGGCCCCTCTACGTGGCGCAAAGTCACATGGGCAGAAGAACAACAGGGGACATCATAAAAGGATGTGGGATATGTTATGTCGGTGTGTCGTATTATATTGTGTTTTAAATCACTAATGTTTATGCATGCAACACTATTATCATTTACGTGTGTTTTGAAATACTACTGATGAAACAGCGTAATCACTGGAGAAGTCTTATAATGACTACTGAATGATTGAATGTTACTCATTTATGCATCTTAATGACAACTGCTGATTTGTGGTTAAAGGGAACATAATAATGATGATTCAGGCTTATTGGTCGTGTGGGAACGAGTGGTAGACATTACTGAATGTGTTATAAACATAGAGTTAGTTGATACTTAATGTTTGCACACTTGAAGCTCTCTGCAGGTACAGTGGCTGGGTAAGGTAAGGAGATGAGATCTCGAGAGTGACTGAGGACAGAGTGACTGAGGTTCCAATCTGGCTCATGGTATAGATCCCAATAATGCCCTACTGAAGAATCAAGAGAAGACAGACCAGCAACACAAAAAGCCACACCAGAGTCAGAGGTGTTGGGCAAAGGGAAAGCTGCTACCTGGAAAAAACAGGGGGCAGCCGGTGACCAGAGAAGAAGGCCGGTTAGCCAAAGACGGGTAAGATCTCACTGGGTGGGACAACCTAAGGCAGGCACGGTCGTGCTGCTGGTCACCGGGTATGAAATGGAAACAACGTGGATTGCGTGTAACCAGGGGAATACCTGATGAGTAGGGTTGGGATCCAGGTAGGTATGAAATTGATTGGCAAATGTGAGAGAACGAGTGAGGTGGGCGATAGCAAGACTGAGAAGAACCACATGCAGTGGTACCTGCACAGAGCTTGGAGTACTTATTACATTCCTTGACGAGTATATAATTGTTTACTAGCACCATGATAGTAGTGAAACACTGAAAACGAATCATACGAGTATATATAATCCTTGTGCTGACTTATGTACGTATATAAGGCATGTATGCATAGTGTCTGAACAAGTTGAGTGTGTTGTGACTTGAGTCACAAAAGGGGGGAATGTGGGAGATAATTTTGTAAATGAGAATATATGTATAAGGTATGTGTGAAATAATCAGGGGGACAGCAGGAGTGAGTTCTCAGGTAAGGTTTATTCGTTAGGTCGTTTGAGCTTAAGAACAATATAAGGTTTAACACGGCATGTTGGCCTGTCACGGGCCTTGCACACAGACTGCAAGGGCTTTGAAGAACAAGTAGTTGTATCAATGATGTCAGTCTGGCAGGCTTTCTCTGCGGTACCAGGCTTTCCAAACTTGGACCAATCAATGGCAGAGACGCACCCTAGATTGTTGTGGTCAATCTTCACTCCACTGGTACCTTGAGCGGTAGTGAGCTCATCATGAAGTAAACGCAGCGCGTGTTGGATGGCAATGGTGGTACCAGGCGAAATATCTAGAGTACATACGTGGAAGACAGTGGATAAATCAGAAAATCCGTGAGGTGTAAAAGTTAATAAAAGAAAGGGGTGTTGGCCCCTGAAGAACTGAGAACTTACCCATGCTGTCTCCTGAAGAAGAATGAGGTATTGGCGAGAGTGAGGCCAAAGACAATCCCACTGGTGGGGGCGGAAACGCCCAATTTTTAATATAATGATTCAGGAAAGTTTAATTATAATGGTATTTGAAAAGTTGTAAATCCAAAGATAATGGTGTAAAAAAAGAATCTAAAAGGTCTAAAAAGAAAGATGGGTGGGATTGTCTAGGCAAAGAACCAGTGACGTGTTGCATTGGGAAGATAAGGGAAATGTATATAAAGGCTGTAGTTGGAGTTCCCCGGACAGAGGTTGTTGGGACGTTCATGCGTGAGCATCTCAATTCTTGTGTCAGCGCTGATTACAAAATAAAATCTCTTATCTGTATTCATCTAGTCTGCTTGATTGGCTTATTTAGTTTTGAGGCCTTACTAACTATGAGTCTCACTTAGACTGAGCTGTCGGGTCAGTGTGGAGCTGGAGTCAGATTTTAGTAGTAAGTACAGTAGATTTTATTCCACACTATTTTATTTTAACTAAACCTATTAAATAAAAACTTTACCAGGTTACGTATGTAACCCAGTTCCCTGAGAAGGGAATGAGATGCTGCATCATGGCTGATGCTATGGGAACCCTTCTATGGAGCGAACTGTAATCCCTAGAGGTGAAGCCATACAGTGCACCTCATAGGCCTAGGAGATAGCTACCACTACCAGCACAAGGTGCTGCTTGGGGACTGAAAAGCTTTTGTTATGGCTGCCAAGGCAGGCGAAAAGGGAGAGGACTTGAAAAGGGACAAGAACCTGAACTGGAAACAGCAGGTGCAGTCTCCCCTGCTCCACCAACTTGTGGATTGGAGGGCAGAAGGCCTGCAGGAAGGCCGGATGACAGTCTTATAGCAGAGTTATTTTCAGGGTCAGAAACTCCTCAGAGGACTCCATTGGTTCAAAGGGGGCTTAGAAAAACCACTTGGAGGTCCTAGGTGGGAAGACATGGTCTACAGACAAGCCTCAGCCATCTGGCAGAGACGAACATTGCCACTTCTGACTGGCCAAAAATTGCCATATGCATTCCACCACCGACGGATGAAAATACCATTCCTCGGGCCTCAACCCCTGCCTCAGCAGGAAGCCTGCTTCCTGATCATGTGCTCTGGAGTGTGAAAAGCTCTCAGCAAGAGAAATCTGGTCTCTATCTAGGGCCAGATCTGATGACAGATGACAGACAACATAACGATTGAATAGGGGGACCTCTAAAGGTAGCCCCTGAGTTTTTGTAGAAAGTGTTTCAGCACTAGAAACATTCTTCAGGCAATCAGAGAGACAGCCCTCCTAAATGCCATGGGCAGGGCGGCCATCTAGGGCCGCTCCCCAGCCTGAGAGGGAGCATCTGTCGAAAGATTCCTGCGACAAAGACACACCCTAAGAGTAAAACCCAAGGTGAGAAACCAGGGTCTGTCCACATAAGAAAGGTACAGAGCTCATAGTGTGTAACTCTTGTGACCCTGAAAAGGGTATCTACAGGGATGAAGACCTTTACAGCAGAAAGGATGGAATTCCCCAGAGTGGGAAACAGACATGCATTGTGGCTGAATCCCATACTATACCCTAGAAGCTGGTTCTCAGAGAGGGAGAAAGCACACACTTCAATGGGTTAAGGCCTAGGGACCTTATGTGGGCAAGCATGGCATCTCAGTACCTGGCTGCCACTCAGCTCAACTGAGCCAAGTTGAGCCAGTCATCTGGATAATTAAGTACATGGATGCCCTTGGGTGCAATAATGCCAGAGCAGTCTCCATGCAATCTGTGAAGGTGAGCAATAAGACTAGGCTTAAAAGGAGAACCTGGCACTGGTATGCTTCATCCCAAAGTGAACCAGGGGAGTCCCCTGTGTTCTGCCAAGATGCATATGTGAAGATATGCATTCTTTAGGATTATCATCGCAAATCAGTCCTCGGACCTGATCTGCAACACAGTGACCTTGAGTGTTAATTTCAACTTATATTTTATTTGTATAGCACTTTTAGCAATGAACATTGTCTCAAAGCAGCTTTACAGAACATAGGAAACAAAAAACATAGTGTAAAAAGTCCTAGATGTTTATCATCCCTAGTGAGCAAGCCGTTGGAAATGGTGGCAAGAAAAAACAACTCCCTTAGATGGTATAAGGAAGAAACCTTGAGAGGAACCAGACTCAAAAGGGAACCCATCCTCATTTGGGTGACACTGGAGAGTGTGATTATAAATTATTCTAAACACTGAAGAGTGTGATATGAACAATGTCCTTTCTGCAGTTATGTACAGTCTACAATGTGATATATAATGTTAGTGTGTGTATTAATTAGGAGGTTGTTGTCATCCTCAGTCCATATAGGGCTGGCAGCTTTGTTTTGATATACCCAAATCCTCACGAAGCAGAATCCAGCTGGTCCAGAGAAAGAAGAGAAGTCCAGAGAAGAATCCTTTCAGAGATGTCCAGAATTTTGTGATCTTAGAGAGCGTGGTGGATTGTAGCATGTCAGAAGACTGGTTAGATACATGGGAGCTAAACCATTTAGATCCAGGTACGTAAGTAGTGCCAGTTTGTAATCAATTCTAAACGTGACAGGTAACCAGTGCAGGGATGGTAATATTGGGGTTATATGATTGTATTTTCTTGATTTGGTAAGAACTCTGGCGGCTGCATTCTGGACTAACTGTAGCTTGTTTATTGAAGATGCAGGTCAACAACCTAGTAATACATTACAATAGTCCAGTCTGGAGGTCAGGAATGCATGAACTAGTTTTTCTGCATCAGATACAGGTAAAATGTTCCTAAGCTTGGCAATATTTCTAAGATGGAAGACGACTGTTTTTGAAATATTGGAAATATGATTTTCAAAGGACTTGTGTGGTGTTCCCGGTCTGCAGTGGTCAGTATCTATCAAAAGTGGTCCAAGGAAGAAACAGTGGTGAACTGGCAACTGGAGTCATGGGTGGCCAAGGCTCAATGATGCACGAGGGGAGTGAAGGCTGGCCCATGTGGTCTGATCCAACAGACGAGCTACTGTTGCTAATGTTGAGTAATGGGGCTGCATAGATGCAGACCAGTCAGGGTGCCCATGCTGACCACTGTGCACCTCCAAATGTACCAACAATGGACACGTGAGCATCAGTACTGGACCACAGACCAATCGAAGAAGGTGGCCTGGTCACCATCTACCTTAGCATTGTTGCAGACCATGTACACCCTTTCATGGAACTGCTATTGGTGTATTGGCTAAATGGTTCAGAAATGGTTTGATAAGCACAACAATGAGTTTGAGGTGTTGACTCAGCCTCCAAATTCCCCAGATTTCAATCCAATTGAGCATCTGTGGGATGTGCTGGACAAACAAGTCCGGTCCATGGAGGCCTGACCTCTTAATTTACAGCAGCAAATGAGCAGGTGGTCATAATGTTATGCCTGATTGGTCAAATTCAAAGTCAAAGAAGTTTTATTGTCACTTCAACCATATATAGTTTATGCAGTACACAGTGAAATGAAACAACGTTCCTCATAGACCAGAGGGGCTACACAGAACAAAAAACAAAGTACAGGTGACGCAGACAAACATAGAGCTAAACATAGAGATGAACACAGAGCTAAAGCTAAACTAGACACACAACAGAAGTTCACAGGATAACAGGACAAGACAGTGCAGACAAACAAGGCATATAACGCCGACTCTGTGCAAAAGAATAGTGTTGACAGTGAGTGCAAATATGTAAACAAGATCAATGTAAAGTGACATATGCATGCAAGCAGGACAATTTTGTGTGTGTGTGTCCGTGTCCAGCACAGTTCAGATTCTCTGTTGAGAAACAGTTCTCAGTTGTGTGCATGTGTTGTGTGTGTGTGTCTGTGTCCAACACAGTTCAGTTCTCTTTCTCTGGTATATATATTTAAGTTTTTTTCTTATTGATTCTATAGTATTTTTTTAAATACTTTTATACACTACTCACAAAAAGTTAAGGATATTTGGATTTTGGGTGAAATTTATGGAAAATGTACAAAGTTCACACTACAGTGATATTATATCATGAAAGTAGGGCATTTAAGTAGAAGCTGCAATGGTGATTTCCTCATCTCAAACAATTTATTGAAGCCAACAACAGTGGTGGGTATACCACAACAAAAAATCTCAATGTCTCAATAATTTGTCATGTGCCCTTGACCATCAATTACAGCTTGACAATGACGTCTCATGCTGTTCATGAGTCAACTTATTGTCTGCTGAGGCATGGCATTCCACTCTTCTTGAAGGGCGGCCCTCAGGTCAGGTTCTGGGGTGCAGGGTTACAAGCCTCTACACGGCGACTCGGCTGATCCCAGAGGTTTTCTATGGGATTCAGGTCTGGAGAAAGTGCAGGCCACTCCATTTGAGGTACCCCAGCCTCCAGCAGCCGTTCCCTAATGACGCGACCTCGATGAGCTGGAGCATTGTCGTCCATGAAGATGAAATTAGGCCTGTGTTGTTCATGCAGGAGCACAATGACTGGATTAATGATGTTATTCAGGTAGTATTGGCTTGTCACTGTACCATTCACAAGATTTAGGGCAGTTCTGTATTGAGTAGACACACCTGCCCAGACTGTAACACCACCACAATAGTGGATGATGCATAGCGCTCTCCTTGGCGTCTCTAACATCATTGGCGGCCATCATTTCTGCTAAACGTGAATCGACTTTCATCAGAGAACAGCACTGAGGCCCTCTGGTCCCTTGTCCAGTGTAAATGCTCCCTGGCCCGACGCCTGTGCCTGGTGGTGTGGTCAGGTACCCTTGCAGGTCGTCTAGCACGCAGACCAACCTGATGTAAACAGTTTCGAATGGTCTGACGTGACACTTGGGTGTCTCTCACATCCCTTAAATGTGCCTGGAGTTGAGTGGCATTCATCATCCGGTTCTGCAGGGCACTGTTCACAATGAAGCGGTCATCAACGTGGGATGTGGCCAAAGGACGTCTACTTCTATGCCTTTCTGTGACTCTTCCAGTCTCTCTGTATCTCTGCCGCAACCTGCTGATGACACTCTGTGACACTCTAAGCTCAGTGGCCACTTCCCTCTGAGAACATCCTGTTTGAAGCCTCACAATGGTGAGGTACTGTTGATCAATTGTTAGGTGTGGTCTTGGTCTCATGATGTCAAAATGTGAACAGCATGATGAAGAGGACTGTTTAAATACCAATTCTAATTGAACCAGAAAATGTATTGGTTGATTCATGGATCAAACACAAGTTGTGAATTTTGCCGTTAAGCACCTTGGTAGAGAACAGCAAGTTATGCAAAGTACTGAAACACTGAACAGTTGGACATGTGCATTCAAAAGTGTAGAGAAGGACAAATTAAGTTCACCTGGAAAGGTTATAGTGCATCTTAGGTACATCCTGAAATTTCACCCGAAAGCCCAATATCCTTACTCTTTGTGAGTAGTGTATATTATATATACACTATATTGCCAAAAGTATTCGCTCACCTGCCTTGACTCACATATGAACTTAAGTGACATCCCATTCCTAATCCATAGGGTTCAATGTGACGTCAGTCCACCCTTTGCAGCTATAACAGCTTCAACTCTTCTGGGAAGGCTGTCCACAAGGTTTAGGAGTGTGTTTATGGGAATTTTTGACCATTCTTCCAGAAGTGCATTTGTGAGGTCACACACTGATGTTGGACGAGAAGGCCTGGCTCACAGTCTCCTCTCTAATTCATCCCAAAGGTGTTCTATCGGGTTGAGGTCAGGACTCTGTGCAGGCCAGTCAAGTTCCTCCACACCAGACTCTGTCATCCATGTCTTTATGGACCTTGCTTTGTGCACTGGTGTACAGTCATGTTGGAAGAGGAAGGGGCCAGCTCCAAACTGTTCCCACAAAGTTGGGAGCATGGAATTGTCCAAAATGTCTTGGTATGCTGAAGCATTCAGAGTTCCTTTCACTGGAACTAAGGGGCCAAGCCCAGCTCCTGAAAAACAACCCCACACCATAATCCCCCCTCCACCAAACTTTACACTTGGCACAATGCAGTCAGACAAGTACCGTTCTCCTGGCAACCGCCAAACCCAGACTCGTCCATCAGATTGCCAGATGGAGAAGCGCGATTCGTCACTCCAGAGAACGCGTCTCCACTGCTCTAGAGTCCAGTGGCGGCGTGCTTTACACCACTGCATCCGACGCTTTGCATTGCACTTGGTGATGTATGGCTTGGATGCAGCTGCTCGGCCATGGAAACCCATTCCATGAAGCTCTCTGCGCACTGTTCTTGAGCTAATCTGAAGGCCACATGAAGTTTGGAGGTCTGTAGCGATTGACTCTGCAGAAAGTTGGCGACCTCTTCGCACTATGCGCCTCAGCATCCGCTGACCCCGCTCTGTCAGTTTACGTGGCCTACCACTTCGTGGCTGAGTTGCTGTTGTTCCCAAACACTTCCACGTTCTTATAATACAGCTGACAGTTGACTGTGGAATATTTAGGAGCGAGGAAATTTCACGACTGGATTTGTTGCACAGGTGGCATCCTATCACAGTTCCACGCTGGAATTCACTGAGCTCCTGAGAGCGACCCATTCTTTCACAAATGTTTGTAAAAACAGTCTGCATGCCTAGGTGCTTGATTTTATACACCTGTGGCCATGGAAGTGATTGGAACACCTGATTCTGATTATTTGGATGGGTGAGCGAATACTTTTGGCAATATAGTGTATATATATATATTTATTTATATATATATTACAAAATAAAGGAAACTATTTTTAGACCAAACACATTTCTGGTGTTATTTGTGTGTTTGATTAGAAATCTTTCTGAAGCAGTAACAGTTCTGTCTCAGTAACATGTTCACTTCCTGTCTCTCAGGTACTGCAGTATTGACTGTGGGCTGAACAGTTAAAGTCATTGTATGGAAAACATTCAACAATTCATTTTAATAAAGATTTCAATCTGGACAACTAAATGTCAGTCCTATATGATGGAGACTGGATCATGTTCATTCACATTTTAAACAAAATGGCTGCATGTTTGTGGGTTCGGGTTAGGATTAGGGTCTGTGTCATGGGGGGCGGGGGGGGTAGATCAAGTGGTTAAGGCTCTGGGTCGTTGACCGGAAGATCAGGGTTCAAGCCCCAGCACTGCCAAGCTGCCACCGTTGGGCCCTTGGGCAAGGCCCCACAACCCCCGCCTGCTCCAAGGGTACTGCTTCATGGCTGACCCTGCATTCTGACCCCAACCCTCAAGGATGGGATATGTGAAGAAAGAATTTCACTGTGCAGTAATGTATACAGGTACATCTAAAAAAATTTGAATATCATGAAAAAGGTCAATATTTTTGTCACTCAGTTCAGAAAGTGAAACCCATATATTATATAGATTCATTAAACATATAGTGAAATATTTCAAGCCTTTATTTCTTGAAATTGTGAAGATTATGGCTTACAGATAAGGAAAACCCAAAATTCTGTGTCTCAGAAAATTAAAATATTACATAAGATCAATAAAAAAATGATTTTCAAACAGAAATGTCAGGCTTCTGAAAAGTATGTTCATTTCTATGCACTCAATACTTGGTTGGGCCTCCTTTTGCATGAATTACTGCATCAATGCAGCATGGCATGGAGGCAATCAGCCTGTGGCACTGCTCAGGTGTAATGGAAGCCCAGGTTGCTTTGATAGCGGCCTTCAGGTCATCTGCATTGTTGGGTCTGGTGTCTCTCATCTTCCTCTTGACAATACCCCATAGACTCTCTATGGGGTTCAGGTCAGGCGAATTTTCTGGCCAATCAAGCACAGTAACACCATGGTCATTGAACCAGCTTTTGGTACCTTTGGCAGTGTGGGCAGGTGCCAAGTCCTGCTGGAAAAAGAAATCAGCATCTCCATAAAGCTTGTCAGCAGAACGAAGCATAAAGTGCTCTAAAATTTCCTGGTAGATGGCTGTGTTGACTGTGGACTTCAGAAAACACAGTGGACCAACACCAGCAGATGACATGGCAACCCAAATCACCACTGACTGTGGAAACTTCACACTGGACTTCAAGCAACATGAATTCTGTGCCTCTCCACTCTTTCTCCAGACTCTGGGACTTTGATTTCCATTTGAAATGCAAAACTTACTTTCATCTGAAAAGAGGACTTTGGACCACTGAGCAACAGTCCAGTTCTTTCTCTGACTTGACACGAGGAATGCGACATTTGTAGGCCATGTCTAGGATTTGTCTGTGCGGAGTGGCTCTTGATGCGCTGACTCCAGCCTCAGTCCGCTTCTTGTGAAGCTCCCCCAAATTCTTGAATGGATTTTGCCTGACAATCCTCTCAAGGCTGCGGTTATCCCTTTTGCTGGTGCACCTTCTCCTACCACACTTTTTCCTCTCAGTCAACTTTCTATAAATATGCTTGGATACAGCACTCTGTGAACAACCAGCTTCTTTAGCAATGACCTTTTGTGGCTTACCCTCCTTGTGGGGGGTGTCAATGACTGTCTTCTTTGACAACTGTCAAGTCAGCAGTCTTCCCCATGATTGTGTAGCCTACTGACCCAGATTGAGAGACCATTTAAAAGCTCAGGAAACCATTGCAGGTGTTTTGAGGTAATTAGCTGATTAGGGTGTGACACCATGACTTTCCAATATTGAACTTTTTCATAATATTCTTATTCTCTGAGACACAGAATTTTGGGTTTTCCTTATCTGTAAGCCATAATCATCACAATTTCAAGAAATAAAGGCTTGAAATATTTCAGTCTATGTGTAATGAATCTACATAATATATGGGTTTCACTTTCTGAACAGAGCGACAAAAAATATTGACCTTTTTCATGATATTCTAATTTTTTGAGATATACCTGAAAATGTCGTATGTTGTTTATGTAGCTCCAGGGTCCTGGAGAAACGTTGTTTAATTTCACTATTTACTGTGTCACCTATATGTAGTTTAAATGACAATAAAAGCGTCTTCTTGACTTTAAAAAGTTCTCTCTCGAACTTTTATTATGCTACATTAATACACAAGCTAACCAGCTGGAATGGCAGCCATCAGCTGACTGTTTACACATCAGTAACAGGATCGTGTGTAAGAAGCAGGCTGAAATGACCCTGGACCACCACCAGAGAGAGGTGGAGACAGAGAGCTGACACAGTAATTAATGGTAACCTGCTGGGCCTGACCTGTTAAAGGCTGCTTATAGCTCAAACACTCAGTCTTGGATTCGAGTGCTGTACTGAGACTCAGCTGGTAATTTGGTAAAAATTCTTGAGTTTATCTCTCGGGTTTGCTGTTTGGGAAAATTTCTGAAAATCATACTTTTCATACATTTAATCATTAATCACTTTTAACTTTTAGTCATTAAGGGAAGTTTAAATTACCTTAACCAACTAATTGTCTTATTTAATCTAATTATTGTCTGACAATCCTTTCAGTCTGGACTTTTAAGTATTTTCTTTACACTCTATATTCTTTCTTTTTTTATAAACAGACCTGTTTTGCTTTTGTCCTGTTTGAATTGACCTTTTTTTAACAGAGTGGTATGTGACAGAGTGGTAAAATACGTCCCAAAAAGGCCACAGATCTCCTATGTGGTGAAATTCCTCACCTAGCATACATGCATTCAATCTGAAATGTAATTTTCTTTGCATTAATAATGTAAAAAACAAAAATAAAAAACAGTTTTCCTATATCTTTTGCAAGGCGGTCTGGTTGGTTTGAGTGTGACAGACCCTACCTAACATGAAATAGCGACAAATAAACAATGTAAAAGAATATCACTATTTGCCTGCTTTTGTTCTTGGTGGCTGCAATCCTCAAATAATGTCACTTTTGCTTTGTGATGTCATTAAATGCAACAGTACATTAATTATAGATAAAACAAATTAGTGGGGTGGTAAGTCAAACTGAGGGACACACAAATCATAAAATATTTACGGTTTATTTTGAATAAATATATCTTATGTAAACAGAGACACACATATAATCCTGAAAATAATAAAAGTTTGAAAAAAATATATAACTTATTTGATATTTTAGATGAAAATGTCATATTGGTCAACACAGACATGTGAAACTGGGAAAATGTTGTAGAATGACTCTTTACCATTACATTTTATGGCAGCACTGTATATGTCATACATGTATCTTGAACCTTGGATACAATGTCTTGCTATATACTGAACACTGTATATGTCTGTGATCTGCGATGACAATAAAGATCTACTTGAGTTCAAATGTCAACTATTTTTTTTTTAGGTTTTAGCTGTGTTTATTTTCTATACAGTGGTGTTGGTTTACGGGCTCCAATTTACAGCCATAAAGCAAGGGTTTGATCATGATGCAATCAGGCTTAGACATTACATGGTCAGAATGAATAGCAAGACTTTAATGCTTACATATATAAAACATGTCTATGTTTATTTATGCCACAACTTTGCACAAAGAGCTAGAATGTTATCCTAGTAATATTATCTACATTTCCAAAAACTGGAGTCAATCAACACACCAAGGTATTTTACTGCTGCACATGATGGAACTGAAAGGTCACAGAGAGTACCTATATAATCAGAAAACTTACTTCCAGCTGCATGTGGTCCTAGTACAAGACCTTCTGTCTAGTCAGAATTAAGTAGAAGGAAGTTAATAAGCCTCTACTGTATAATGTCCTTGTCTTTATTAAGCTGGTGCACATCTGGCTGCTGAAACATACAATACAAATTAATTCCACTGTGTGAAAGAAACCTTGGATTATGAGCCAAGGCCAAAAACAAGCTTAGAAACAATGATGAGAGTGGACTGAAACATTCAGGCCAAGTCTGAGAATGGTGTTAAGACATTTATAAAAGTGTTATTAGCTGCAGCAGCACTCTCACACCATGCATTAGTTTCAGATTAACAGAAATAGCATTGTGGTTTCTGAGTTTCAGAGACTGAGTGTTTTAACCAGCAGCTCACACTGACTTATTTTGGGTCATGTTAACAGTCTAAAATGTCTGTGTTAGAATCTCTGTCTAGATTTCATTAATATAAAACGTCTAGAATAAATATCATGTAGTGTGTTAAGAGCCCTATTTATTCAGACTGTGCCAGAGACCGTGCTCTAATTGTGTAAGGCCTGTTATCCACCATAAAGCACTTAATAAACAGAGAAAGAGTTGGTATTAAAGTATAAACTCACACCTTTTGGGAGAAATTCAATCATTTAATAATAAACCTGGATAAAACTTATTCAAAATTATTTTTGCAAACTTTTTAGACAAAGTCCTGCTGCAGTCTATGAGTCCAGCAGTTTCAGCACCTTTGATGTGGTAAACACCTTAATGGCCTCATGCTGCTGTTTGTGATGTTTGTGCTCTAGTTTCCATCACACCAGAGAGTGTGTTAGTGTTAATGGAAACAGCTCTGTGGTTTAATGTGAGAGATAGAAACAAAAGACAGAAAATGATGTTAGACCTTTATAAAGCCAGTGATGAGAAGATTAGAACAGAAGCTGAAGCTCAGATATTTCATTATTGAGAAACTTCAGTAATGAGTACAGAGAGAATACTTTAAAATCCAGAATTAATTCAGTTCATCACCTCAACACAGTGAATGTTAGTGTTTTAATCTAAGTTTATTTGTGTAATGAGTGTGTTGTAGTGACCAGTACATTCACACCAGGATGAGAGTTCTTTATTAAACAATGTTAAGTTACACTTAAGCCTGATTTTAGAAAGAATATTGTTCAAGTTAAACCCAATAAGGTAACAGTTCTGTAACACTGACATATAAAAAACACAGTGTATTGTGTTGTAATTATAATATAACAGAATCAACAGTAAAAACAGCAAATATCAGCCAGGGTGGGAAGGATTCACAAGAGTTTAGAAGGGAAAAAATACTTTCCTGAAGAAATAATTAAGAATTCAGAGTAAACATCCACCTCATCATCGAAGGCAGACCAAAACGTGTCCTAGTCCACGTAAATCAAACTGTCCTGTGGCATAGAATCTGATTGGTCTGACCAGCATTGGGTGGTTCTGAGGGTGGGTTTAAGTGGGCAGGAGTAGGAGAGAAGAGTCATCTGATTTGACAAAAGGGCAGGGTGGGAATTACATTAGAATTTATTTTATTTGCTCGTCAGTTAAAGACTGGTCTGTTGGAAATCCTCTGCTGGAAGGTCTGACTCTGAGAACAATTCCTCCTCTGCAAATGATCCAAAGTGCAGCTGCATGACTTGTCCAAACACCTGAGACACTAGCTGACGATAACCTTAGATGAGGACCTACCTCTCCCTGAAATAGATAAACTAGCAATTCTATTCATTGTTTATCATGTGCTATATTACCATTCAACAGTTTGAGTTACTGTTCTGAGGTTGGATTTGTTGAAGTCCCCGGTAACAATAAACCCAGTCTCACACAGTACACAGTTTCCTGCTTGCTTATGTTCCTTTACAGTTATTTGAGTGCAGACCTTGTGTGGGCTTTTTAGGGAATGTACACAGCTGTAATAATGAATGCCACCAATTTCATTAGTAGCCAGGGTGGTCAAAACAGAAACATGATGTCGGGGGGGATTTGATATAGTGCATCTTCCTCCAATCACACCACGAGTTGTTGACTGTTAAATATACCCCTCTTTCTCCTTTGCTTCTACTCTGCTTGCCCTGTCCATGTGGTAATGTAGAACCCCCTCAACTGAGTCAAACAGAGACCAGTCTATTTACATTGTGACCAATTACTTGTATGTATTTATTATATTCATTGGTCACTTTATTAGGAACACCTGCACATCAGTCAGTCATGTGACTGCGTAATGCAGATCATGCAGATCCAGGTCAGCTGTCTGAGACTGGACACTGAACACTGTTAAAGACTGAAGACTGGGCTCTGTGCAGGACACTCGAGTTCTTCCACTCCAACCTTAACCTTAACACATCATGTCTTCATGGAGCTGCTTTGTGCACAGGGACATTGTCATGCTGGAACAGTGTCTGTTCCTCTTAGTTCCAGTGAAAGGAAACTGTAATGTTACAGCGTACAAAGACATTCTACACAATTGTGTGTTTAAACTTTGTGGAACATGTAGAAATGTCATTAATGTCAGCATAGTGTGTGTGAGTTCTGGTGGTGAGACAGTTCCTTAATATCACCCAACTCACACACATAACTGATCTCTGAGACGTGTCTGAGACTGAACAAGGTAACTGCTTAGCTGTCACTGAGAAGATGCCTTTAAGAGACTGGGTTTTGTATTTTAGCTAAAAAACATGAAAGTAAATCAATATTTAAGGTCATTGAAGGTACAACACTGGAGCTTAAGTTTAAACTGGAAGCTCTAAAAGTAAATTAGCATTCTTTAGTTTGACTGTTAGTAAATTAGAAGCTATTTCTTTTTTAGAAAATACATTTTTCCCTACAAGTACTTCATTAATCTTCTTCTATCAGAGCGGTTCCAGCACACAGGACTGATAGAGCTCCAGTATATCATATCTGTAAAGTCATGTGACTCATCACAGCATCAGAATAGACAAGAATTCACTGTGAGCTTCATCTCATTACAGCTAATGGACCAATCAGATCACTCCACAGCTTCAAAACATCCAATCAGGTGTGAGTCTGGACCTGGTTTTCTACTGAACACACAAGTTCGTTCCCTCACTATCACTTCGTCTGAACAGGAACGATGACCACACTCTTTGTCGCTCTTTGTGTTCTTTTTTCTCTCTTCACAGCTGGTGAGTAACATTCTGAAAACTTTAACTTCAATTAATTCAATATGAAATATTACTGTATTATCATTAAATATTAAACACTTTTTACAGTAAATTCTTCTGACATCAAGGAGCTTCAT
>NC_080734.1:2103391-2150891 GCF_019097595.1 Hemibagrus wyckioides
AATTATGGCGAATAAAACGAAACAGGAAGTGGTTAATAACTTCTGTGTACATTAAGTGATCTACATGAAACCTTAGGATTATGTTAAGCACTGAAAGCTGATCACACTGATATGACGACTGTGAGTCTCAGTCATAGCGCCACCAACTGGCAGCAGGAAGTGTGTCACTTTTTGAAATCTCTAATATTTTCTCCCTTACTTTCACCTGATTTGGTTGAAAATCAGTCAGAATAATGTCGGGACATGGCTGATGTGAAACTGTGAAGGAATTTTTGATACATTGAATCGTGTTACTATGGCGACGATTTACATGAGAACATAATAGAAGAAAATGAATCTTCTCATATCTTACACGTGGAAAGGCCTAATGTTCCAAAATATTTCCCATAAAGAGTGTACATGTTTATGAGAAAGTCCAGTGTGGCTGGTCCCCGGGCGTGGCACAGGGCTGTCACAGCGCCCCCTGGAACTTTGTCAGAAATATAGCTGCACAGCTCATATTCACTTGCACGTATATGCATGAGAGCCGGTAAACATTTAGATCTCATTGAGCAAAATGACGTTCATCCACCTGTCATGGGATCTGATTAACAGGAAGTCAGTTATTTTGGGATGTTTGAAAAATGCACCCATTAGAATTTGATATATTCCTCCTAGGGGATTTATATTATTTTGATCAAACAGGGTCCAATATGATCTGAAGACATTGAGGATCTAAAGTTGTGAAGGGATTCTTGATCTCAAACGGTTCAGCCGTGAGGAACCCTTAAACTTATGGTGAATAAAAGGAAACAGGAAGTGGCTAATAACTTCGGTGTACATTAAGTGATCTTCATGAAACCTTAGGATTATGTTAAGCATTGAAAGCTGATCACACAGACATGACTACTGTGAGCCTCAGTCATAGCGCCACCAACTGGCAGGAGGAAGTGTGTCACTTTTAGAAATCTAATGTTTTGTCCCTTACTTTCTCCTGATTTGGTTGAAAATCAGTCAGAATAATGTCAGGACATGGCTGATGTGAAACTGTGAAGGAATTTGTGATATTGTGAATGATGTTGTTAGAGTGAGGATTTAAATAAGGACATAATAGAAGAAAATTAATGCTCTTATAAACTTAAGAGTGGAAAGTCCAAATGTTTCAAAATATCTTACATAGAGAGAGAAAGTGGTTGTGAGTAAGTTTCCTTATTTGCGTTATTGTATGATGCTCATGCGGCTCACACCAATATTTTCAATTTATCAGCCTTTTGACTTCACGTGGTTTTGGTCTGACTCAAGATTCAAGAAGCTTTATTGTCATTTCAACCACATATATCTGATGCAGTACAGAGTGAAATGAAACAACGTTTCTCCAGGACCTGGTGATACATAACATACAACATAGAGTTCAACAAAAAACAACACCACAGAGCTAGGACAGGAGTTTGTCTTAGCCACGTAAAGTGCACAGTGTGCAGCTAGGTGCAAACAGAGCATAGACAAGACAGTGCAAAGAAAAGAAAAAATATATATAATAATAAATACAAGAAAGACAATACAAAAACACAGGACACTTGGCACCGAAAAAGAAAGAAGATGTAATGGAATGTAAGTGAAATAAAATAAGATAAAATGAAATGATGTAAAAATATTGTGCAAAAATACAACAGCAGCGGTTGAGGTAGTGCAAATAGAAATAAACATAAATATAACTATAGCAGCAGGTGACAGGTAGAGGTAGTGCAATAAGTAATGAACAAAATAAATTGTGTGTGTGTGTGAGTCCACACAGTCAAGAGAGAGTGTGTGTGTGTGTGTGTGTGTGTGTGTACATGTGTGTGAGAGAGACAGAGAGTTGTATACAGTTCAGTCCTGAGTGTGTGTGTGTGAGAGAGTGTTGAACAGTTCAGTCCTGGGTGTTGAAGAGCCTGATGGCTTGAGGAAAGAAACTGATACACAGTCTGGTTGTGAGGCCCGAATGCTCCGGTACCTCTTTCCAGATGGCAGGAGGGTAAAGAGTGTGTGTGAGGGGTGTGTAAGAGTGTGTGTGTGGGGTGTGTAAGAGTGTGTGTGAGGGGTGTGTGGGGTGTGTAAGAGTGTGTGTGAGGGGTGTGTGGGGTGTGTAAGAGTGTGTGTGAGGGGTGTGTGGGGTGTGTAAGAGTGTGTGTGAGAGTGTGGGGTGTGTGTGATGGGTGTGTGGGGTCATCCACAATGCTGTTAGCTTTGCGGATACAGCATGCAGTGTACATGTCCTTGATAGAGGGGAGAGAGACTCCGATGATCTTCTCAGCTGTCGTCACTGTCCCCTGAAGGGTCTTGTGATCTGAGACGGTGCAGTTCCTAAACCAGGCAGTGATGCAGCTGCTCAGGACGCTCTCCATGGTCCCTCTGTAGAACACAGTCAGGATGGGGGAAGGAGATGGGCTTTCCTCAGCCTCCACAGGAAGTAGAGGTGCTGCTGGGCTTTCTTGGTGATGGAGCTGGTGTTGAGTGACCAGGTGAAGTTCTCTGCCAGATGAACACCAAGGAATTTGGTGCTCTTGACGATCTCCACAGAGGATCTGTCGATGAACAGTGGAGAATGGTCACTCTGTGTTCTCCTGAAGTCAGCAACCATCTCTTTAGTCTTGTCGACGTTCAGGGAGAGGTTGTTGTCTTTACTCCAGGCTGTTAGATGTCGCACCTCCTCTCTGTATGCTGACTCGTTGTTCTTGACCACCACGGTCGTGTCACTGGCGAACTTGATGATGTGGTTGGAGCTGTGCATTGCTGCACAGTTGGGAATCAGCAGAGTGAACAGCAATGAACTGAGCACACAGCTCTGAGGAGCTCCAGTGCTCAGTGTGGTGGTGCTGGAGATACTGTTCCCGATCCGGACTGACTGAGGTCTCCCAGTCAGGAAATCCAGGATCCAGTTGCAGAGAGAGGGGTCCAGGCACAGCAGACTCAGCTTCTCAATCAGCTGCTGAGGGATGATGAACTGAAATGTACAGCATTCGAACGTAGGAGTCCTTACAGTCCAGGTGTGTGAGGGCCAGATGGAGGGTTGTGGTGATGATGTCGTCCATGCGGCGGTTAGGACGATACGCAAACTGCAAGGGGTCCAGCGAGGGTGGTAGCTGTGACTTGATGTGCCTCATGACGAGCCTCTCGAAGCATTTCATCACGACTGGTGTGAGTGCGACGGGACGATAATCATTGAGGCAGGAAACCGTGGACTTCTTAGGCACAGGGACAATGGTCGTTGTCTTGAGGCACGTTGGGATGATGTAGCTGCTCAGCGAGATGTTGAAGATGTCAGTGAAGACATCTGCTAGCTGCTCTGCACACTCCCTGAGAACTCTGCCAGGAATGTTGTCTGGTCCAGCAGACTTCCCTGGGTTAACTCTGCATAGAGTTCTCTTCAGTCAGCCATGGTGAGACAGAGCACTGGGTCATTAGGAGGAGGGATGATCTTCCTCGCTGTTGTGTTGTTCTTTGCCTCAAACTGAGCATAGAAGTCATTCAGTGCTTCTGGAAGGGAGGCGTCACTGTCACAGGCAGTAGTTGGTGATCGCCTGGATGCCCTGCCACATGCGCCGGGAGTCTCTGCTGTTCTGGAAGTGGCCGTGGATTCTCTGGGCGTGTGCATGCTTCACCTCTATGATGGCTTGGGACAGTTTGGCCCTTGCTGTTTTTAAGGCCACCCTGTCCCCTGCTCTGAAGGCAGAGTCTCTCAACGTCAGGAGAGCACGCACTTTCACAGTCATCCATGGCTTCTGGTTGGAGCGTGTTGTGATGGTCTTGGAGATGGTCATGTCATCAATGCATTTCCCAATGTAGCCGGTCACTGATGCCGTGTACTCCTCCAAGTCAATAGAGTCGCCGATGGTTGCAGCCTCCCTGAACATGTCCCAGTCAGTGCACTCAAAACAGTCCTGAAGAGCAGAGATGGCTCCTGCTGGCCAGGTTTTAACCTGTTTCAGAACCGGTTTAGAGCGTCTGACGAGTGGTCTGTATGCTGGAATCAACATTACAGAGATGTGGTCTGAGTAGCCGAGGTGGGGGCGGGGCTTTGCACGATACGTGCTGAGAATGTTTGTGTTAACAAGATCCAGCGTGTTCGCCCCTCTCGTAGCAAAGTCCACATGCTGATGGAATTTAGGGAGCACTGTTCTGAGATTTGCATGATTGAAATCTCCGGTGATGATAAACAGTCTGTCGGGGTGAACATTCTGCAGCTCGCTAATAGCTCCTTAGAGCTCAGACAGAACCTCCTTAGCATTAGCGCTGGGTGGAACGGTTAGCCCGGCTCGCTGAATGGTGGCATCCGGAACGCTGTCGCTGAGCCACGCCTCCGTAAAAACAAAGACGCAGCAGTCTCTGTATTCACACCGTGCAGTTCGCTGGAGTTGTATGTAGTCCAGTTTATTGTCCAGTGAGCAGACGTTGGACAAGATGATGGAGGGGAGTGCTGGCTGGCTAGGGTTTGTTGTTAGCCTAGCACGGACACCTGCCCGTTTTCTTCCGCTTCCTCGAACACCACTTGCGAAGTCCTCTCTCCCGGCCACCAGCATCAGGCAACGCCAAGGACTGAAGGCCTGGTCTTCGCAGCAACACGAGGTTGTGAAGTTTTCAGAGTACTTCATCATCCAGGTTACAGTAGTAACTGCATGATTTCTATACCATAATATCATCTAGCGGTCGTATACATGAACACCACTGTCTTTGGTGTCCATGCACCTTGAAATTCATGCTGAAACAAAAAGAAAGCACCATTTTGGTTCCGGAGTGGCCGCTGTGTGCTACTGCCGTGCCACCATCTTGGATGGCATCTCCTGCAGGACTAAACTATGTCCACTAGATGAAACCAATTACCATACTCTTTCCACTTTATGTTTTTTAATATGGCTTAATGTTCACAATTTTTATAGAATTGTTTTATAGAACTGTTATAGTGATATGGTTTAGAGGGAGAGTCATTGTCCCTTTTTAACATCACTGGACATTGCTATATATATATATATCTGTTTCATTACACCCAAACTGTCACTTATGTCCTTATATAGTTCAGAGGGAGAGGCAGTTGTCTTTTTGCCATTAGTGGACATTGCTGTGATCACTTTCATTAGACCCAAATTGTCACTCTTGTCCGTTTGGTATTTACCCTTCAAATGCATGTACCCACTGTGTCTGGTGTGCCTAGGTGGCGATGGCGCAGATGCTTGGGCCCGATCATCGTATATTTTTCAATATTTATTTATTTATTTTATTTTTAATTTATTATTTTACTTATTTTTTTATTTCATTATTTTTTTCGTTATAAAAGTGGACAGATAGATATCACATGATATACTTTGTACACATCTTTAGTTGTTTATTGTAATGCGCACTAGGTTAGGAGTGAGCGCCACAACCTGTAGGTTTTTCTTCTGGATAGTCAGAACAGCAAGGTCTTAATGGTAAAGACCTTTTTCCCCTTTTGTTTGGTTAGAGGGTTAATATGCGAGTTTAACTGTAACACACATGAGAGTGGACAGAAGTGTTCAGGCCCAGTCTGAGAAAGCTCTTGACACCTTTATAGAAGTGTTCCTGACTGCAGCAGCTCTCACACCATGCAGTAGTTTCAGTTTAACAGAAATAGCATTGTGGTTTCTGAGGCTAAATGTTTTAGCCAGCATCTCACACTGACTTATTTTGGGTCATGGTAACAGTCTAAAATGTCTTTATGTTAGAATCTCATACTAGAACACAAAAGCTGGACTTCACTCATAAAAATGTCTCTAATAAATATCATGTAATATATAAAGAGCACTATTTATTCAGACTGTGCTGTAACTGTGTAAGGCCTGTTATTAAGTCCTTTAGGGTGAATAACAGAGAAAGAGTGGATATTAAAGTATAAACTCACACCTTTGGGGAGATTGAAAGATTAACCTGGATAAAACATTCAGAATTATTTATTTAATTCATTATTTAGTCTATGAGTCCAGCAGTTTCACACCTTTGATGTGGTAAAAACCTTAATGGCCTCATGCTGCTGTTTGAGATGTTTGTGCTCTAGTGTCCATCACACCAGAGAGTGTGTGTGTCAGTGTTAGTGGAAACAGCTCTGTGGTTTAAAGTGAGAGATACAAACAAAAGACAGAAAGAGATGTTAGACTTTTATAAAGCCAGAGATTAGAACATTAGAACAGAAGTTAAAACTCAGAGACACATTTCATTATTGAGAAACTTCAGTAATGAGAACAGAACTTTAAAATCCAGAATTAATTCAGTTCATCACCTCGACACAGTGAATGTTAGTGTTTTAACTCGCCCTGCGATGGGTCTGCACTCTGTCCAGGGTGTATCCTGCCTTGATGCCCGATGATGCACAGTACACATGGAATCAACACTTTAACCAGAATTATGTGTACATATGCATTAAATGTTGAATATTTCACATTATTCATATTTAGTATTTCTGTTTATTTGCTGCTTTTCTAATTTATTTGTAAAGATGAAGAGATGACATGACGTCCTACATCTAGAGATTTAACCAGCAGCAAAAAAACAGGTTAGAATTTGTCTTCCTTTCCCTGTCTTTAACAGAAATTTCCCTAGTGAAAACCTCTCCCTGCTGTAAATTTGTACATTGTGTGCATTTTTTTTAATTTTATGAAAAGACTATCGGATTATTGCCTCAAGAGGCTCCAATTTAGTCTGTTATTGTAATCACAGTTCTGGTTGGAGTTTTATATAAAAATCACAGAAAAGGTTTGTTTACTTTTATTATTGTTGTTATTTATAGTTATTGTATAAAGTTGTCATCTAAATGTGAATCCTTTCTACATTTACACTTTACTTTACTTTACTGTGTATTATTGTTCAGATGCTTCATCAAGCAACCATCAAATTCCCACCAATCAGGTAAAAAAAGTCTTATATTAACTGTCACCCTGTTCTCTCAAATAAATCCACATCTGAATTCACAGAGAATTTTCTGGTTAATAAACAGCTCTTGTTCTTTATCAGGGTGATGATGATGATGATGATGATGATGAAGAAGATGATGATGACGATGATGATGATGATGAAGATGATGATGATGAAGATGTCTTGAACTATGCAGCTGTGAGTTTTGCTAAGAAACCTTCATCCTCCAGAACATCCAGAGAAAAGAGCCATGAAGACGTTTATGCACAAGTTAAAATAAAATAAAGAAAGAGAATTGTTTTTTCCTTTTATCTTTTATTTCTTCTTCTTTTCTCCTGAAAGCCTTCTTCGCGTTTTCTGAGTTTTTTCTCAGTTTTTAGAATGTAAAAAAAACTAATATTTTTATTTTGATTTTGAAGGTTAAACTATTATTAATCATTAGCTGTTAATCTAATACATTTTTTACTTTTCCATAAGCGTACCTGCAAGAGAATGTTACAGCATTACTGATATGCGATTGTTTAACCTGCGATTGTTTAACCTGTAACAACAACTTATTGTCTAGTGTGAGACGGTCTCAAACCAAACACCAGTGAGAGACAGCATGTGGTTTTTCACAACTCCCCTTTGACATCTTCCCTGTGCACACAGAGCAAAGGTGAAAGTATAGAATTGTCTAGAATGTCTTTGTATGATGTAGTTTAAGATTTTACTTCAGTTACACTGTAAGGGGTTGAGGCCAAACACTGTTCCAGCATGACAATGCCCCTGAGTGAGCTCCATGAAGACATGGGGTGTTAATGTTGAGTGGAAGAACTCGAGAGTCCATGGAGTTCTCTTTCTGCACAGGGGGATGGTCATGATGGACACAGCTTTGGGTCTTTTAGTTCCAGTGAACAATGCATTAGCATTAACTTTGCAGCTATGCCACCTAATCATCACTTATTTGCTCCCCTGTGAAGGCTTTAATGCTGGAGTTGTGGTTCATGATCTCAGTCTAAAGTTTTCTCCTACTGAAATGATGTTGCTCTCACTCTTACCCGTCTTCTCTAGGGTCTGGAAATGGAGACTAGTGCTAACTAATGTACATTTCTCACAAATAAAGCTATTACTAAATGAGAACTGTATGTGTGTGTGTGTGTGTGTGTGTGGGCTCTAACCCATGTGATGTGATGCGACTAGTGGGGAAGTGCAGTAGCTAGACGTTGCATGCTTTCTTGCTTGCTTCCTGCTGTCACTTGCTAGCCCTTGTTGTGAATTGGGAAGCAGCCTTGTGTTTAAGCCTCCCCTTGCCAGGCCTCCCACTTTCCACACACAGTAGCTGCATACTTTACAGATCTTGGAGTCTCACTGGTCCCCAGAGGTTGTTTACAGCCAGACACTGCCCTGCTTCCACACCCTGAGAGCAAAGCATGGAGTTTGGGGCACACCTTAGGCAGTCCTTCAGCAGACTGAAGCTCTGACAGTCTCCTACAACCATGGTGGAAGACCGCTTGTCCTAGGTTAACCACTGCCATGGGGATTTACTTCATCATGGTGAAGATGGTGTGGTCAGGTCAGGTCTGTGCACCCCCTGTTCCACTTCTTTGCACAGGTCTCCACCTCTGACCATGATGTACAATATCTGACCTTACATGCAGTTGAAGACTGGGACTCAACCCAGTAAACAAGCTCAATCTTTATCATGTCAGATGTATTACACGTATTTGTCCATTTCACAGATTTTCCGTAAATCCTTCTGGAGCTGGTGGAATGGGAATTACACACCTCTTTACACCTCTAATGGAGATTATATCACTCTCTTTACCTTTCTTCACTTCTTTATCTTCACTTTTTTGTGTTTACTGCTGTAAAAATCAGTGAAAATTCACATTAATTAATACATAAACTAAATATCTGAATTTGCCAGTACCTCCTGAATTCAGCTTTGCAGCTCTTCTCAGACTTTCCAGTGCAGTGTGATTATCTGGATAGAGTTCTATGATCACTGGAGTCAGAGACAACAGCCACATGGAGAGATTTCTCAGTGAAGTAAAATATCTGCTTGTGTGAGATCATGTCACTGAATCTGGGTTTAAACTCCACCATCAGTTCTCATTACAGACACTGGACCAATCAAATCAGACCACAGCTTCAAATCATCCAATCAGGGGTGAGTCTAAACTTGGTTTTCTACTGAACTCAAGTTCATTACATCTCTATCACTTCATCTGAACAGGAACGATGATCACACTCTTTGTTGCTCTTTCTCTCTTAACATCAGGTGAGTTGCATTTTGTATAATTTTATTTAAAACAATCTCATAAATGTCTAAAGTAATTTCATAATATATTTGACTTTATTACTAAAAACCATTAAACAATGTGTTTTTTTTTCAGTGAAACCTTCTAACATCAAGGATCTTCAAGTTCAAAAAATAAAGAGTGGAGAAAATGTTAATATAAAATGTGGTGTGTCCAGTGAGAGAGATTTAGTCTGGTTCAAACAGAGTTTTGGAAAGGTTCCTCAGCTGGTAGGGAGAGCAGTGCAGAAATCATTCAGACCTGGTGCAGAATTTAATGATGGACGCTTCAATATTACTGATTTAAAATTGTTTAATCTGAACATTAAAGACGTGAAAGAAGAGGATACAGGAACATACTTCTGTGTAGAAATGCTGGGATCTTCACCACACTTTGCATCTGGAACGCTTTTGGTGGTTGAAGGTAAACTGTTTTACTCTGATAACCTGCTCCTGAACTCCAACTAATTCCAGATCAACCCTTTATCTAGAATTCTCTGTAATTTCACACCACTCGTTATTTATAGTATTATTTTTACTAATTGTTGTTAAAGATGAGAAGAAAAGACATCCTCCAGCTGTAAGGGTGATGGAGAACGGAGAGTCTCTCACACTCCAGTGTTCAGTTCAAGCCTTTACTTCAAGCTGTGAAGAACAGAGCGTGTACTGGTTCAGACTCGGCTCAGGAGAATCTCATCCAGGAATCATTTACACTCATGGAAACAGCAGTGATGAGTGTAAGAAGAGCTCTGAAGATGGTTCTCCTCCACAGAGCTGTGTCTACACTCTCCCCAAGAGGAAGCTCACAACCTCTGATAAAGGAACGCTCTACTGTGCTGTGGCTGCATGTGGACAAATCCTCTTTGGGAATGGAGTTATACCTGGAGAAGCTCCAGAAAAAGGTAAGACTTGGAGAACATTAATGTTCCTGTTGCTCAGAGAGAGTTTCAGTGAAATGCCTCGAAATGACATTTTTTTAATCATTTCAGAAAATAACCAGTGGATTGTTGTCTTAACGATCTCCAATGTAATATCTGTTATTGTGATCATTGCTCTGGTTGGACTTTTACTTAAAAAACAACAAAAAGGTCTGTTTACTTTTATTATTGCTTTTAAAATGAATTTCATCAGTAACATGAAAACATTTTTGGAAATGAAACTTTACTGATATTTATTACTCTTGTATAAAGGGGCTTCCAATGACCATCCAAATAACATAAATCAGGTAATCCAGTGTTTTATCATCAATTTTAATTTTATTTACTTGTACATTAGCAAAGGAAAAAATAGAAAATTGAAATATCAATATGGATCTGTGGCAGAAAGTGTGAATTTTTTAAATTATTAGAAATCTCAAGAGTATGTAGAATTATAACTGTAGAATTATAACTGACATCACCTTCGGAAATACAATAAATAACTTAACGGCTCTTGTTCTTTATCAGGCTGCAGATGATGTCTTGAACTATGCAGCTGTGAGTTTTGCTAAGAAATCTTCATCCTCCAGAACGTCCAGTTCCAAGAGACATGAAGATGTTTATGCACAAGTTAAACTAAAATAAAGAAAGAGAAATGAATTGAGAATTGAAAAACAATGAAAATGTAATTCTGTTGAGATGTATTGCTGTTAGTCGAGCCGTTTCCATGGTGACTGCTAAAATCATGAATATACTGGTTTGCTTTAATTGATGTTATTATGTCTTTAGTCTTATATTAGCTTTGCTCAGATGGTCCTTAAATGATATTGTGCTATTTTAGCCTGATGTTTTCTCAGCATTTTCATTAAAATAGTGAACAGGAGTTCTAGAATTGAAAGAAAACTCTTTGTTTGGTTCTAAAGGTTAAACTCCCTGCATGACTGTTCAGGTCTCACCTCAGGCTTTTTTTCTTTTATAAAACATGGCTGGTGTAAGAGGATAAATCTGTGGATTATGTCATTACTGTAAATGAGCTCAATCACCTTTCCCAGTTCTAGGCAGTATATAAGTAAATATAATCCACATTATGATTTTTAACTTACACAATTTCCATAAATATTAATGACTTTAAGTGAAAGGAAGCTGGATATTTACGAGTGGTTAATGTGTTACTTATTTGATTGATTAACCTGAAATTAAATTCCAGATATTACAGTTTAATACAGTTTTTAAGTGTATTAATGACTGAAGTGCCAAGTTTTCATTAAAATACTTTTTTATGTTCAATCATTTTACTTTCATGATACTTTAATAAAATCTATGAAATCTATATTGTACTGTATGTGACATCATGTTGGTCATTAAGGAACATTAGGAACATGACCATTATCACTGTATCTAACACGCATCCCTGAAATCTTCTTCAAGAATAAAATGTAAAAGTAGTAACCATGTCCATGATGTGATGTAATTTAAATCATTATTAAATAATTTTACTCAAAACAATAAATGTTATAATTGTTCTGTCTCTCCTGTAATCATGTCCTGGTTAGATTTAATGGAAATGATTTAGTAAATCCTCAGATGCTGGTCAGAGCCACAGACATGTACTGAATATGTAATAGGCCTGGTGTCCTTCCTGAATAAATCCACCTCTATATCATCATTATGATGCCATCATGGCCGTCACTAGCCCCCCTAACATTTCTACTCAGCCCTCCTAAAATTCTGCGATTCTCCATAAACTCTACACAAATTGGTGATCTCCTCAGTCCCCTTTAAATTTCATAAGAAAACGCTGGCAGACTTCGGCTCCTCCCCGTCTTTCAGTGCGTTCTTCAATCCATAGACCAAAGGAGAAGTGTGTGTGTGTGTGAGTGAGTGTGTGTGTGTGTGTGTGTGTGTGTGTGTGTGATCAGGAAGACTCCTATTTGGCTTGTTCAGTACTCAAATGTTATACACATCTGTGTAATACAGTGGAATGCTGCAATAAGTTTACCATCCTACCCTGTTAGTCAAACCTTTATTTTATTTATTTATTTATTTATTTATTTATTTATTTATATTTTTTTTACTATTATATCCTCATTAAGCCCCCTTTAAATGAAAATTCTAGAATCGCCCCTGGACGCTACGGCAATAGACACTAATCAACCGTTAAATAACAAAGTAAAAAAGAAATTAGTCTACAGTATTTCACACCTCACAAGGAACAGTCCGATTTATTACAGTTACTTTTCTCAAAAAAGACATTCTTGATGCTGTCGGAACCCAGAGCCCCTCTCCTGGGGACACTTCAGGGTGGTCTTGGAGCCTTTTTTAATTACCAATATTATCAAAAGTCTTACAGTTCAGATAAAAAATGCAGGAGAAACAAAGATATAAGGAACTCCTCCAGGCTTGGATGAGAAAAAGCAACCGGTTTTATTTAGAAAAAATATCACTGAAAACTGGCACTCAAATACACAGATTCATGAATCGATGCGGTCAATTACACCCCCCTTCACCAATCCCCCAGTATATATACCTTCTAGCCCAGCTACCTAACCTTGCTGGGGTCAATTTTTTCTATGGATTGTTTTACGTTCACTAATTTTTCCCCCTAAAAAACAGCCCCACCTTTCTGTGGCCTTCATACTGTATGTGTGTCTGTATATGTGTCACAAGTTTTAATTTAACACGTATTAGTTGTTGATCTGTCTGGACTTCAGAACTTATTTAACCAAAAACACATTTATTTCATTACACATTTATTTTATCACTTATAATTTAACCAACTTAACCCACATCTACATGTTCCATATGTTTGTGTACTTGTTTGTTGGTCCTGTGTGGTTCATGGTGATTGCCTGGCAATTACTTACAATCCTGAGGATTTTTACCATTATTTAGGGAAAGGGTGCTCCCCTTATTTTACTTCAGTTTTCACTCGTTGCCTATGTGATAATGATAATATGGTAAAAAGGTAAAAGGGGTAAAATGGCTCTGTGATCTTAGTTTAGTTTGATTTACGTTGAGTTTATTTATTTATTTAGGTAAGTATAAGGTCAGTTTATTGTAATTTAGTTTAATTTAATTTTCTAAATCTTCTGCATTGCTTCAAGCCCTTTAACCCTTTTACATCCGTATTTTTCCATTACACTTGCTCGGTGTTTTCTCCCTATGTTTACATTAACATCAGCATCTGCAATAATATATTGCTTTGCTCACTTCTCCTGGCGCTTCAGTAACATCTTCTCCAAACACACTTCCGTCTCGGCACCTGTTTTATTCTTACTTTTGCCACAAGGAATTTTACCATTTTTCCACTTACCTGGGTAAGTTACTTCCAATTTGCATAGGTGGTGTAATATAATTTCTCTACATTATATGAAGTTTATATTAACTTTAATTTTTCTAAAATTAACGTTCAAGTCAGAGTCATGTCAGTTAAGACAGTTATGGTGTTCCCGCCCCTAATCTCAAGGATTCTGAATTTCGTCAACATGTTTTTCGGTCTCAGTGGAGCCAGCTCCATGATATGGTATGATATGCTAGCTTATGCCCTTGTGTTGTTTACGCCAAAGCCAGACCACAGACGCCAGAAAGTTCGAGAATAATTCTAACTAACCCACTAACGATGACTCAGCCAGTTTTGCTCATCTCTATTTTTGTGGTTTTATATATTTTTTTCCTTTTTTTTCCCCTCTAACGAACCATCTGGTTCCTTACATGGTTTTACATCAACAACCTACTCAGATTCTATGTCTATTTTTGTGCTAATTTCATCTATATGTTTAGCTGTTGACTAATGATTATGACAGGTGCTTAATACTGAAAGGATTATTAGATAATCAGATAATCAGTAGATTAGATACGATAATTAGATAGGCAACATTGTTTATGAAAGTGAGAGTAGGTAATGATTAGTTTACCTTAAAATCATCATTTGATTAAGCATAACTGAGTGAATTTAATGATTAAACAATTTATCTTGATTTACCTAGTAATGTCTCTTTGTTTTTCTAAAGATTAAAGGAAAGAAATCAAATTTATAAGTTGGTTAAGGTAATTTAACTTTCCCTTACTGATTAAAAGTCAAACGTAATTAATGATCAGATGTATGACAAGTACAAGTTTCAGAAATTTCCCACAATGCCGTATGCAGCAAACTGCAATCTCCGGAGGACGCAGCATCTGAAATGAGACGCAGAGAAAATAGAAACACTGTATATGGGCGGGTCACTGCCTCTGACTACTCCAATTATCCAATCAAAGGACAGGAAATTGCTCACGTAATCGTATGTCTGTTAGAAGGCCCCAGTGACGCCAACTCGAAATCTGATTGGTTAAGGTAATAATTTCATTATTTTATTTCATTATTTTATTTCATTTCATTTCATTTCATTAATTTCATTATTATTTTTGCCACTTATTTTAAGCTCCGGGCGCCTGCACTATTGATCCTGAAGGCCTTAAGGCAGATTTCTTTCACCCTGGTGACACATGATGTCATCCACTGTCTGAAATATGATTGGATAAATACTCTTATCATAAATATACACTACTGGAAGCAGCGCAACCGAGAAAAGCTATGAAATGTAGAGAATAGACTATTGGGAATAATTTAATACACATTCATGGAAAAATATATGAAATATATTAAAATGCAGGTCAGTGATTCAGATCACTGCTGTTTAGGCCAGCAGAGAAGGACTTACTGACCCTGACGGCCCACCACTGTGAACATGTGATTATTTACTGATTCATCATTATTTTATGGGTTTTTTTTACATTTCACTTTCTAATCTACAAAACTATGAATATTTGAGGTCATTTGTTGATTTTATTTTCTGAACTGGATTCAATCAGTTTGATTTATAAAAGTCTAACATCGCTTACTCTCCTTATAAAGAATGAACCTTTTTAGTTTATACCACTTTAAACACAGAGCTGTTTCCATTAACACTGACACACTCTCTGGTGTGATGGAAACTAGAGCACAAACATCTCAAACCCAACAGCATCATGAGGACATTGAGGTTTTAACCACATCAAAGGTGCTGAAACTGCTGGACTCTTAGACTGTACTTGGTCTAAACATTCTGCAGGCATACGTCGAGATGTGTTTTACAGTTTATTCATTTAATAATTATAATGTACATATTCTTTAATTAATAGCTTTGATTTCTTGCTTTTAAAACATATTAAAATGATTTTTACAGACATTTGAATAAACATTTTTGCTCTTTGAGCTGGGACTGTAGGTGATGGTAATGCTGAACCACCTAAAGAACAGGGCATTCAGTATGGCTGGTGAGATTCTAGAGAGTTGGTGGTCTGGATATTGGTCAAGTTGGACATTCTAAACAATAAATGGCTGCTCATCCCCTTTAAACATTTTCCAGGGCTAACTTCACTGCTAGCAACTAAGTTCAGTTCAGCACACAGTATTTGCATTCCACTGGAGAAAGACTGCAGGAAAATGCCATGTGACTGGACCCTGAATGTACATGAGGCTGCACTGGAGGAGAAAGGAGGAAAGTAACTATCGTGGTGACCATTAACCTTTACAGCAATTTGTCAGGACAGACGGCTGAAAGCCAAATGCTAGGCAGAGGTCAAATTGAACAGTCTTTAATGATTTATCAGTATATTATATATATATATATATACACACACTATATTGCCAAAAGTATTCTCTCACCTGCCTTGACTCGCATATGAACTTAAGTGACATCCCATTCCTAATCCATAGGGTTCAATATGACGTCGGTCCGCCCTTTGCAGCTATAACAGCTTCAACTCTTCTGGGAAGGCTGTCCACAAGGTTTAGGAGTGTGTTTATGGGAATTTTTGACCATTCTTCCAGAAGCGCATTTGTGAGGTCACACACTGATGTTGGACGAGAAGGCCTGGCTCTCAGTCTCCACTCTAATTCATCCCAAAGGTGTTCTATCGGGTTGAGGTCAGGACTCTGTGCAGGCCAGTCAGGTTCCTCCACACCAGACTCTGTCATCCATGTCTTTATGGACCTTGCTTTGGTCACTGGTGCACAGTCATGTTGGAAGAGGAAGGGGCCAGCTCCAAACTGTTCCCACAAAGTTGGGAGCATGGAATTGTCCAAAATGTCTTGGTATGCTGAAGCATTCAGAGTTCCTTTCACTGGAACTAAGGGGCCAAGCCCAGCTCCTGAAAAACAACCCCACACCATAATCCCCCCTCCACCAAACTTTACACTTGGCACAATGCAGTCAGACAAGTACCGTTCTCCTGGCAACCGCCAAACCCAGACTCGTCCATCCGATTGCCAGATGGAGAAGCGCGATTCGTCACTCCAGAGAACGCGTCTCCACTGCTCTAGAGTCCAGTGGCGGCGTGCTTTACACCACTGCATCCGACGCTTTGCATTGCACTTGGTGATGTATGGCTTGGATGCAGCTGCTCGGCCATGGAAACCCATTCCATGAAGCTCTCTGCGCACTGTTCTTGAGCTAATCTGAAGGCCACATGAAGTTTGGAGGTCTGTAGCGATTGACCCTGCAGAAAGTTGGCGACCTCTTCGCACTATGCGCCTCAGCATCCGCTGACCCCGCTCCATCAGTTTACGTGGCCTACCACTTCGTGGCTGAGTTGCTGTCGTTCCCAAACACTTCCACGTTCTTATAATACAGCTGACAGTTGACTGTGGAATATTTAGGAGCGAGGAAATTTCACGACTGGATTTGTTGCACAGGGGGCATCCTATCACAGTTCCACGCTGGAATTCACTGAGCTCCTGAGAGCGACCCATTCTTTCACAAATGTTTGTAAAAACAGTCTGCATGCCTAGGTGCTTGATTTTATACACCTGTGGCCATGGAAGTGATTGGAACACCTGATTCTGATTATTTGGATGGGTGAGCAAATACTTTTGGCAATATAGTATATATATATATATATATATATATATATATATATTGTTTATAGATATGTATATCAAATAAACAATCCACAGAAACTGAAGGTTCAAACAGTGTGCAGGAAAACAGATTATCACGGCTATGTCAGGTAAAAACACACAGATTGTGCAGGCAGGCTGCAGAAAAATACAAACTCCGAGCAGAACTCATGAAATATCACTCGAGCTTCAAATAGCAGCAAATATCCAAGTTTGGGGAGAGCGGAGTAAATACTCTGTGACAAACAAATCATATGAATAATCCAAAATCATGAACGGTAAACAGTCCAATGGTCTAAGGGATTAACAAACAGGGCATCAAAGTGAGGGTAGAGCAGAAAGATTGGAACAAACAGAGGTCAGAAACATGCAGAGAAACACAGAAACAAACCGGAAAATCTCACAGACACAAATCTGACTTTAGAGACCATCAGGTGATGAGAGTGAGCTGAAGGCGTCTTTAGATATTGCTGAGCCATACAAAATGGTGGCGACCTTCAGAAGTGCTCTGCCCAAGATGGCCGCCTACCCTGAAGTCCTCATGGCAATAGTAGGGAGCAGGACGAATCGTGACACTTTGAGAACTGCCTAAAATATATCCCACACCTTGACAGGTGTCATTGTAACAACATTAATAAACCACAATAAACAACTATCACTTTATCTGTTTTTATGTTATGGTCTACTGGTGTATTTGTACGCAGCACCCTGACCCAGTTTCCCATACCCCCTCTCTGCATGCTTATTTTTACCATTACACTTTATTTATTTCCTGGCAGCACTGTATATGTCATACACTACTTGAGTTCAAATGTCAGCATTTTTTTAGATTTTAGCTGTGTTTATTTTCTATACACTGATGTTGGTTTATTGGCTCCAATTTACAGTCCAATATACAAAACATTTAAGAAGTAAAAAAAAGATCAAATAGTAGACACAAGGCAAGGGTTTGAACATGATGCAATCAGGCTTGGATATTACATAATTAGAATGAATAGCAAGACTTTATTGACTAAACATGCAACAAAGAGCTAGAATTTTATCCTAGTAATATTATCTACATCTTCAAAGACTGGAGTCAATCAACACACCAAGGTATTTTACTGCTGCACATGATGGAACTGAAAGGTCACAGAGAGTACCTATATAATCAGAAAGCTTACTTCCAGCTGCATGTGGTCCTAGTACAAGACCTTCTGTTTTGTCAGAATTAAGTAGAAGGAAGTTAATAAGCCTCTACTGTATAATGTCCTTGTCTTTATTAAGCTGGTGCACATCTGGCTGCTGAAACATACAATACAAATTAATTCCACTGTGTGAAAGAAACCTTGGATTATGAGCCGAAGCCAAAAACAAGCTTAGAAACAATGATGAGAGTGGACTGAAACATTCAGGCCAAGTCTGAGAATGGTGTTAAGACATTTATAAAAGTGTGATTAGCTGCAGCAGCACTCTCACACCATGCATTAGTTTCAGATTAACAGAAATAGCATTGTGGTTTCTGAGTTTCAGAGACTGAGTGTTTTAACCAGCAGCTCACACTGACTTATTTTGGGTCATGTTAACAGTCTAAAATGTCTGTGTTAGAATCTCTGTCTAGATTTCATTAATATAAAACGTCTAGAATAAATATCATGTAGTGTGTTAAGAGCCCTATTTATTCAGACTGTGCCAGAGACTGTGCTCTAATTGTGCTCTAACTGTGTAAGGCCTGTTATCCACCATAAAGCACTTAACAACAGAAAAATATTTGGTATAAAGTATAAACTCACACCATTTGGGAGAAATGAATTAGAAATGTTTAGACAAAGTGCTGCTGCAGTCTATGAGTCCAGCAGTTTCAGCACCTCTGATGTGGTAAACACCTTAATGGCCTCATGCTGCTGTTTGTGATGTTTGTGCTCTAGTTTCCATCACACCAGAGAGTGTGTTAGTGTTAATGGAAACAGCTCTGTGGTTTAATGTGAGAGATAGAAACAAAAGACAGAAAATGATGTTAGACCTTTATAAAGCCAGTGATGAGAAGATTAGAACAGAAGTTGAAGCTCAGATATTTCATTATTAAGAAACTTGAGTAATGAGTACAGAGAGAATACTTTAAAATCCAGAATTAATTCAGTTCATCACCTGTAGATAGTGAATGTTAGTGTTTTAATCTAAGTTTATTTGTGTAATTTGCCTTTTCTCCCAGGTGATGCCGTACTAGTGTAAAATCCTCAATCCCAAGAAACTCGCCCGTCCACTAGAGTGGTGGCTGTTAACCACACCACTGTTCTCACTGACTCACAACCTCAGTGGATCCATGAGAATTGAAATGGTGCTCTGTTCCAGTGACATATAAGAAAAGAGAGAATCTGGAATCAAGCAGCTCTTAGGGCCTCATCTCATCTCACCTTTACATCAAACAATCAGTATATGCATTAACCTGAATCTGTTTCTGCTTTTATTTATCAATGATGCCTACAGATAACACCAAATACTACAACTTTCTTCTTTATTTCCTGTTGGTCTCAGTAAACTTTTCACCACTCAATCTCTGAGTCTTTCTTTGACACTGTTTTCCCTGAATTCAGCTCTGAGGTAGCATCAGAAGCGTAACTCAGACTTCTTCTCCGAGTGAAGCTGAAAAAATTTGATCAATGTTCTTAAATATGAACATGAATCTAAATTCATTATAGTGTTTGGCTTCATTAGTGCATTTAGGAAGAACCTGGAAGAAAGCATTATCTTTGGTCAAACTGTTTTGGTCAGTCAAAGATAGTTGCTTCATTATTAGTGTAAATGACCATAAATTTCATCTTAATATTAACAAAACAAAAGAAGATTATGAAGGAGAATATTTCTGTGGATAAGTGGAATGAGCTGCACTGAAGTTCACATCTGGAACACATCTGCAATTTGAAGATAAACAGTTTTATTCTGATAACCTGCTAATTCCAGATCATGCCCAGCCACAGTGACAAAAGCACCACCACCACACAGGAAGGACAACTTGAGGCCTGTGCTGGGGTCTCGACTCCTAGAACACACATGGGACAATAAAAAAACAATCTATCATACAAGCAAGAAACAGAAATCAATAAAAATCAAATCACAGACACAGACACAATCATGTCACACACATGACATGACACAACCCATGCCAAGCAGTGCACACAGCAGAAAAAGAAAGAAAACAAAACAGACAGCACAGACAGCAGCACCATAAGATGCCGCCCAGCAATCCTAATCAGATTTCTGGAAGGTTAGTACTCACAGGTGTAGAGAACTCTTGTAAAGGACAGACCTTAAAGGACAGAAAACAATTTTATACTGTGTGCCACATAAGTGTAATTTTCAATGGTTCATTCATCTACCTTCATTTTGCCACAACAGCCAAAATTTCTGTTTTTCGCTTCCAGAGGCCTGATATTTTCCCACAAGGTAAAACGCATCCACATCCATTACAGTTACCGAAAACAAAGCTCATCAGCTAAGGCGGGTGAAGTGGAATCCAACTGGAGCTGGTATATCTCTAGATGCATCAGGATCCTCGCAGGGTTGGCCTCTACCCACTGAAGGTCCGAAATCTTCATGAAGCAGTACACAGCTGGAGGTGGCACAATCTCTATATGCCTCGGGAAGTGTAGACAAAAGAAGCAAGCGGAGAGGAATTAGCCTAGCTGCCCGGCCACCTCTGGCAGCTTCTGACAGGTGTGTCTCGGTGGTTCTTAGATCTCGTACAAAAAGGTTAAGCCTGCATCCAATTTTGGACCTGGATTTTTTGGACTGTATGCTGAAAACGTTCAAGTTCAAGATGCTCATGCTCAAGCTTATTGTGTCACAGATCAGGTCCGAGGACTGGTTTGTGATGATATACCTCAAAGAAGCCTATTTTCACAAAGGCATCCTTCAAGAGCACAGGAATTTCCACAGTTTGCTTTCGGGGCGAAGAGTACCAGTATTGTGTTCTTCCTTTTGGTCTGGCTCTATTGCCACACAGGTTTATGAAGTGTATGTATACTGCCCTGGCATACATGTATTTTATTAACTGGATGACTAGATAATTCTGGCCCAGTCAAAGGCTATGGCAGCTAATCATCAACATTCTGTGCTTGCCCATATAAGGACTTATGGCCTCAAGTTGAACCCAGAGAGGTGTGTGCTTTCTCCTTCTCAGAGAACCACTCTTTGAGGGTAGTTTGGGACTCCACCAAGATGCAGGCATGTCTGTCTCTTGCTCGGGTGGCTTCCATCCTGTCAGCTCTAAAAAGCTATTCTGCTAGGCCAAAGCTTCTCCCAGGGCATGAAAATCAGGATTTGATTGCCTGTAGAGGCAGGTGCTAAGGCCCAGGGAGTGGAGTCTCCATCTGCAGGTGGTTGAGTGTATTTGGCAGATTTTCAGCCAGGCAGAAGTAGATCTGTTCGCCTCTAAACAATTGACTCACTGTCCGCTATGGTATTCCCTTCCTCACCTGGCCCCTCTGGGCCTGGATGGTATAGACATGACCAAGACTCTGCCTGTACACCTTTCCCATTGTAGCTCTTCTCCCAGAAGTACTAGCCAGAGTGCACCATGTTTGAGTCCATCTTCTTCTAGTGGCTCCTTGTTGGCCTGCTTGAGTTTGGGTTGCAGACTCCTAGATGGGACTCCTTGGAAGATTCTTGTCAGGGAAAATCTTGTCTCTTACGCACAGGTGGCAATCCTACACCCTGAGAGATTTGGAATCTCTGGGTCTGGACCCTCAGGGGGACCAGTTTCTAGAGGCAGGCCTATTATCTGATGTAGTGGAGATTCTGTTGAACACTAGGGCTCCCTCCACCAGAAAGCTGTACGCTCTGAATTGGAGGCTTTTTCACCTCAATCAATCAGCACTGCCAGGACCCATTTCATTGGCTGTTCAGTACAGTGTTGGAGTTTCTGCAGTTTCACCTTTCCCATGAACTGTCCCCCTCTACTTTAAAAGTGTATGTGGCCACTATTGCTGCGGACCATGCCTCCTCTTCTGGTACCTCTCTGTGGTCCTGGAAGGGCTGCACAAAACTTTCTTTGAGCCCATGGAGTCAGGCTCTGAAACATTTTTTACCCTAAAGATGGCTCTGCTCTTAGCCTTGGCCTCCCTTAAAAGGGTAGGAGATCTGCAGACTCCATCAGTCACCCCTGCCTGCTTAGAATTTGCCCCTGGCATGTCTAAGGCTATCCTCCAGCCTGGCAGGATACATCTTACAGGCCTTCTGTGCTCCGCCCAATGAGTCAGCAGAACAGGAGAGGTTGCACTTGCTACGCCTGGGCCATGACAACTTATGTCCACCACTCAAGCTTGTGTTGTATGTCCTCCTCCTTTTTTGTCTGCTTTGGGAGCCGGAACAAAGACAATCTGGTCTCCAATGAGCACTTGGCAGTCTGGGTAGTTGAGGCTATTACCCAGGCCTATTAGGTGCACTGTATTGCTTTGCCTCTAGGAGTTTAAGCTCACTCTACCAATATTGCCTCGTCCAGTGCCCTGGCCAGGGGTGTTACCCTCCAAGAAATTTGTGCTGTGGCAGTCTGATCTTCTCTACACACATTTATCAGGTTCTATAACCTAGACCTGGGCCCCAGTCTAGGGTCCCAGGTATTTCATGGCTAATTGATATTCTGATCTTGCTCATGCTCTCTCACTGCTTGTGTTCTGGTACAAAATGAATCTCCAGCAATATTGCATTTGCATAAGTGACATATGGAATTGAAGAAGCGATCAAGTGCTTGCAATTGGCCAGAAAAACTACCCATCCTTATCAACCTGTGTAAAGTGGTTAAAGTTTCAGAGTATACCAGTGAAAAGGGGACAGGTAGACATCACACGAAATACATAATGCACAGTTGTTTATTGTTTTACACACACTTAGATTAGGAGTGAGCACCACCCTAACACATCCCTTTTCCCTTGGGTTTTTGTTTGTGCTGTTCTTTGTAAATATTTTAAATATTTAACTTTTTGTATTTTTCCTTATCATCATCATTATTTGCAGCTCCAACCTTTTTCTTTTATTTTGTTTGTGTAATAAAATTTTCCTCATTCACACTCTCTCTGCCCTTGTTGTTGCCAACTACACGTGCCTGTCAGGATGGTTGGACATTTCCCTGCCGGAACACTAGGGGGCAGTTACCGGCAGTTTTTTGTGTTTTCACGTGTGTTTGCCCCGCCTGATCGGTGTGGGTTCTGTGTAATGGGGTTTTTTGTGTTTTCACGTGTGTTTGCCCCACCCGATTGGGCGGTGCATCGGTAGCTGCGCCTCAAGTGGGGGGTATTGTCAGGATGGTTGGCCATTTTCCTGCTGGAACAGGGCTTTTCAGTAGAATGTGTTCTGTGTTGTGTTTTTGTTTCGTTTTTGTGTTTTCATGTGTTTGCCTTGCCCGATCCTTAGTCCCTCCCTATCTCTGCACACCTGTTTACCTGTGCACCTCATTACCACTTTCCCTATTCATAACAGTTGTGTAGTGTTTTTTGCTGAGTCCACGTTGTAGTTGTGTGCCTCTTTTGTTCCTGGTATCCTGTTTTTGCATTGCTGTGACTGAATTTTCTCTGCGCTGTTTCCAAGTGGTTAGCTAAGTGGTTAACACTGTTGCCTCACAGCAAGAAGGCCCTGGGTTCGAATGCTGGGTTAGAACAGGCAGTGGCCTTTCTGTGTAGAGTTTGCATGTTCTTCCTGTGCCTGCATGGGTTTCTTCCCACAGTCCAAAAATTTCTAAATTGCCCGTTGGAATAAATGTGAGTGTATGTGGTTGTATACACGAAAGTGGACAAAGTCAAGATCAAGTCTGAGAAAGCTCTTCACACATTTATAGAAGTGTTCCTGACTGCAGCAGCTCTCACACCATGCAGTAGTTTCAGTTTAACAGAAATAGCATTGTGGTTTAGTTTCAGAGGCTCAGTGTTATAGCCAGCAGATCACACTGACTTATTTTGGGTCAACAGTCTAAATGTTTTTCTATTAGAATCTCAGGCTGGAACACAAAAGCTGGACTTCATTCATAAAAATGTCTATAATAAATATAATGCAGTATATTAACAACACTATTTATACAGACTCATAAAGTATACAGACTTATACAGTGCTGTAACTGTGGACTTCTTGTATAACAGAGAAAGAATCGGTATTAAAGTATAAACTCACATCATTAGGGAGATATGGATAATTTAAGGATTAACCTGGATAAAACATTCAGAATTATTTATTTAATTCATTATTTAGTCTATGAGTCCAGCAGTTTCACACCTTTGATGTGGTAAAAACCTTAATGGCCTCATGCTGCTGTTTGAGATGTTTGTGCTCTAGTGTCCATCACACCAGAGAGTGTGTGTGTCAGTGTTAGTGGAAACAGCTCTGTGGTTTAAAGTGAGAGATACAAACAAAAGACAGAAAGAGATGTTAGACTTTTATAAAGCCAGAGATTAGAACATTAGAACAGAAGTTAAAACTCAGAGACACATTTCATTATTGAGAAACTTCAGTAATGAGAACAGAACTTTAAAATCCAGAATTAATTCAGTTCATCACCTCGACACAGTGAATGTTAGTGTTTTAATCTAAGTTTATTTGTGTAATCAGGGTGTTGTAGTGACCAGTACATTCACACCAGAATGAGAGTTCTTTATTAAATAATGTTAACTTAAACTTAGGCCTGACTTTAGAAAGGCTACTGATCTTGCAGAACCCAACAAAGCTACACACACACATACACACACACACACACACACACACTCACACACACTCTGTGAGAAGAAGCTGTACCACAGTCTGCTGGTGCAGGATCTGATGCTGTGATACCGTCTGCCTGATGATAGCAGCAAGAGCAGTCCATGGTTCAGGTGACTGGAGTCTCCTGCCTGCACCGCCTGGTGTAGATGTCCTGGAAGGAAGGAAGCTCACCTCAGATGATGTGCTGGACTGTCTGCACCACTCTCTGTACAGCTCTGTGGTTGAGGGTGGTGTTGTTCCTGTACTTGTTCTTTATGTCCAGGTGGGAGAGAGAGCAGTTTGTAGGGTGAAGGTAATGGCATTGTGAGTGGAACAGAAGTAACGATAAGCAAACTGCAGTGAGTCGAATGAGGCAGGCAGAACAGAGCAGATGTCTCTGATGAGCTTCTCAAAGTATTTATTGACAATGGTGGTCAGAACAACAGGACATCAGTCGTTCAAGCAGTTTATCACAGATTTCCTTGGTATGGGCACAATGGTGGACATTTTAAAACATCTGAGGATTACAGACAGCTAATTAGCCTGTGTGTACTTTAAGGACACATCCAGGGATACTGACTGGACCCACGGCCTTGTGGAAAGTCACCCATCAGAAGGATAGGGTTACATCTGCTACAGTGACATGTGACCTCTGTAGTACCTCTCTCCACAGGGGTGGGGTTGTTTGAGCATAAAAAGTATTCAACTCAGCCTCTAGAGAGGGAGCGATGTTCATAATGGAGAGTTTATTTCCCGTTCTGTTCTGTGACACTGACCCTTAACCAATATCAGCCTGGGGAAAGAGGATTAATAAGTGAGAACAAGGAAAAAACACATTCCTGATGAAAGATGTTACAGTGTCCGAATAAACTAACTGGAACATGACACAGAAACATGTCGGGGTGCAAAAGGATTTGATATAGTGTAGGTTCCTCTGATCTCACCATGAGTTGTTGACCATAATACATGACCCCTTCCTCCACTGCTTCATCGAGAGGCATTTTGCCATGTCCGCATGGTACACAGGGAACCCTGTGGGCTCTGGAACCTCCACAGACAGTGTTTCAGTGAGGTCCAGGAAAAATCCCCAATATAAAAATGTAATGTGACTTTTTAAATGATGTATTAGTAGTGAAAAGATTTTATTATTTTATTATAATAGACGTACATTTTCTTACCATCTTATTAGGAACTCCTGCACATCAGTCAGTCATGTGACTGCGTAATGCAGATCATGCAGATCCAGGTCAGCTGTCTGAGACTGGACACTAAACACTGTTAAAGACTGAAGACTGGGCTCTGTGCAGGACACTCGAGTTCTTCCACTCCAACCTTAACCTTAACACATCATGTCTTCATGGAGCTGCTTTGTGCACAGGGACATTGTCATGCTGGAACAGTGTCTGTTCCTCTTAGTTCCAGTGAAAGGAAACTGTAATGTTACAGCGTACAAAGACATTCTACACAATTGTGTGTTTAAACTTTGTGGAACATGTAGAAATGTCATTAATGTCAGCATAGTGTGTGTGAGTTCTGGTGGTGAGACAGTTCCTTAATATCACCCAACTCACACACATAACTGATCTCTGAGACGTGTCTGAGACTGAACAAGGTAACTGCTTTGCTGTCAGTCGGCTCGTACCCTTGAGACACTTTCTATACTTCTTGAGTGTTTTGTATTTTCAGCTACAAAAACAATGAAGTAAATAAATATTTAAGGTCATTGAAGGTACAACACTGGAGCTTAAGCTTAAACTGGAAGCTCAAAAAGTAAATTAGCATTCTTTAGTTTGACTGTTAGCAAATTTTTTTAGAAAATAAATTTTTCCCTACAAGTACTTCATTAATCTTCTTCTATCAGAGCGGTTCCAGCACACAGGACTGATAGAGCTCCAGTATATCATATCTGTAAAGTCATGTGACTCATCACAGCATCAGAATAGACAAGAATTCACTGTGAGCTTCATCTCATTACAGCTAATGGACCAATCAGATCAGTCCACAGCTTCAAAACATCCAATCAGGTGTGAGTCTGGACCTGGTTTTCTACTGAACACACAAGTTCATTCCCTCACTATCACTTCGTCTGAACAGGAACGATGACCACACTCTTTGTCGCTCTTTGTGTTCTTTTTTCTCTCTTCACAGCTGGTGAGTAACATTCTGAAAACTTTAACTTCAATTAATTCAATATGAAATATTACTGTATTATCATTAAATATTAAACACTTTTTACAGTAAATTCTTCTGACATCAAGGAGCTTCATGTGAGAACAGTAAAGAGTGGAGAAGATGTAACTATGGAGTGTAACATTAGCAGTGTCACAGGGAAAGATAAAGTAGTTTGGTTCAGACAGAGTTCAGGAAAATTGCCTCAGATTTTTGCAAAACCATACTCGAACAATTTAGGCTACAAACTTGCTGATGGATTTAATGATAGTCGCTTCAGTATTAGTGTAAATGACCAAAAATTTGATCTCAATATTAAAAATATAAGAGAAGATGATGGAGGAGAATATTTCTGTGGAGAATCAGAAGGAAGTGTAACGAAGTTCACATCTGGAACACATCTGCAATTTGAAGGTAAACAGTTTTACTCTGATAACCTGCTAATTCCAGATCAACACTTTAACCAGAATTATGTGTACATATTAGGGATGCCACAATACTCAATATAATATTGAAGCGTTCGGTACGATCTCCACGGTTCAATACTCGTATGTGAATCACGTTTTTTTCGTTTTTTTGTTGAAATAATTAGAAATAATTTCCATGTGTTTTATTTCTCTCTGAACCGCCTGTTTGTGTTTGCTTGTACTGTATGTCTATGTGCTGAGACAGACACGCCTCCCCGTCAGTAAATATCCAATCAGTGAGCACTAAAGTTAGGAGCACTTAACCATGCTTGTGATGCTGGTGTCAGATTTCACAATCTAACCCTGGAGAGTGGAGAAGTGAGGCAAAAATACGAGAAAGCACCGCTGCTACCGTCACGTCCTTTTTTTTAGCACTGAGGTAATTCCTGACCTCTACGGAAAGACGCACAAAAAAATCTAAAACGAATTGGCTAAAGCACAAAGATGTGTACATGTGTACAAGTAGATTTTTGTATTTAAGTAAAATAAAGAGAATTGCATCTTACTGTTCCTGTCACCTAAGCAAAGAATAATGAAAAAAAAACCACTTTAATTTGCCAAGCCATCAGAACCGACCCGAAAACCGTGGTTAAAAAACCGAGGTACGAATTGAACCGTGGGTTAACTGTATTGTTGCATCCCTAGTACATATGCATTAAATGTTGAATATTTCACATTATTCATATTTAGTATCATTTCTGTTTATTTGCTGCTTTCATAATTTTTTTTACAGATCAAGAGACGACACACCGTCGTACATCCAAAACTAGAAATTCAACAAGCAGCGGTGATAAAAATTCAGCCGGCAGTGGTGGTAATGGTAAGAATTTGGCTTCCTTTCACTGTCTATAACAGAATGTTCCATAGTGAAAACCTCTCCCTGTTAATAAATCATAAAATATTTATAAAAGTTGTAAATTTATACATCGTGTGCATTTTCATCATTTCAGGTGAAGACCATTGGATTATTCCTTTAGCCGTCTCCAATATAATCTCTGTTATTGTAATCACAGTTCTGGTTGGAGTTTTATATAAAAATCACAGAAAAGGTTTGTTTACTTTTATTATTGTTGTTATTTATAGAGTTATTGTATAAAGTCTAAATGTGAATCTTTTCTACATTTAATCTTTACTTGTGTGTATTATTGTTCAGATTCTTCATCAAGCAACCATCAAATTCCCACCAATCAGGTAATCCAGTCTTCTATTAACTGTGATTCTATTCTGTTAAATAAATCCACATCTGAATGCACAGAGAATTTTAATAGACAATTATTCACCAAAATATCAGAGTAATCATTATTTTAGTCTTTAATCCTCTCTGGTTAATAAACAGCTCTTGTTCTTTATCAGGCTGCTGATGATGATGTCTTGAACTATGCAGCTGTGAGTTTTGCTAAGAAACCTTCATCCTCCAGAACATCCAGAGAAAAGAGCCATGAAGACGTTTATGCACAAGTTAAAATAAAATAGAGAATTTAAATCATCAGACACTGGAGATTTACTGCTGTAAGGCACATTTTATTAGGTCATGCCTGATAAGGGGAAAGGGGGAGAGGAAGATTACTGTTTTCCAAAAAATTCAATATAAATTCATCATATATTTTCTGAATATAATTATTATAATTATTATTTTTATATAATTATCCTGTGTATATTTGTTATATATTTATAAATAAATAATAAAACACTTTATCAAAGGAAATATTTGAAGTTTAGAGTACATTATATGTATATACAGTATATAAAAAAATTATATAAGTAATTTTAATGTTTCCAAAATTAATTAAAGTCAACTACCTGAAATATATTCAAATATATTCAACTTCCACACAGAGGAATTAATTCTGAACCATTGTTATGACTCCAGATGCTACATTTAAGATATAATACACTGCTCAAAAATAATAAAGGAACACTTTTTAATCAGAGTATAGCATCAAGTCAATTAAACTGGGATATTGATCTGGTCAGTCAGGCTGAGTTCACACTGCATGATTTTCAAAGTGTTTGGATCACGGTTGTTTTCACATTACACAACTATCTGTGTTAGCATTCAGTCTCTGCTGTGTTCACACTGCATGATGGATCGGGGACAGGAGCTTTCATACTGCATGACTTCACAATATGAAGAATCACAGACAACTCTGTCTGATCCACAAACTGTGTTTCACAACTGAACATGCACAAAAAATGATAAGGAAATAAAGCGAGAGAGAGAGAGAGAGAGAGAGAGGATAAGTGAAAAAATAATGAGAAAGAAAAACATAAAAATATTAAAGACAATGCACATTATGTACATACAGAGGCTCAGGCAAGACTAGCTATGACAGCAAAACTAAAAGTTGACAGAAGTTGACAGATATGAGGGCTTTCTGAGAAATTCAATTCAATTCAATTCAATTCAAAGAACTTTATTATCCCAGGGGGAAATTCCTTTGCCATGTTACAGTTGCTCTAATGAAAATAAAATATAAGAGAAAAAGAAAGAAATAAAGCGTCCATCCACACCACAGTCAGAAATGAGCCAGGAGAGGGCTGTTCACTTAACACGTGTTCTAGACTATCAAGTCAATGGTGATAAAGGATGTACTAAGATCAACTATAAATATAGTTGCAAGCAACGATGATCGGGTCCAAGCAACGGTGCCATCGCTGCCCAGGTGCACCAGACACAGTGGGCACAGTGGGTACATGCATTTAAAGGGGAAATACCAAAAGTACAAGAGTGATAATTTGGGTCTAATGAAAGTGATCACAGCAATGTACACTGATGGCAAAAAAAACCTGACTGTCCGTCTAAACTATATAAGGACAAACGTGACCGTTTGGGTGTAATGAAACAGATCATAGCAATGTCCAGTGATGTCAAAAGGGACAATGACTCTCCCTCTGAACCATATTTATATATCAGTTTATATATATAGATCTAGAGTCACCCAGAAAAATGTATACACATTTCAGGAAAAGAAAAATATGTATAGATATTTTATTACTAAATTTATTGCTATACATTATAGATTGATATATATGATGATATTGTGATAATAATATGTTAATTTTAATAATATTATTCTAATATAATTTACATCATACTATTTTTCTTTTCCTGAAGTGTATATACATTTTTTGGTTGACTCTGTATATATATAAATTGTGAACATGAAGCCATGTTAAATACATACATAAATACATAAATAAATAAATAAATAAATAAATAAATAAAGGGGAAAGAGCCTCTAGTGGACATAGTGTAGTACTGCAGGAGTCAGGCCAAAACCATGTCTAGTCAATGGACTGATGAATGTAAAAATTTGTTGTGAGCCGTTTGAGCATCACAAAATCATGAAACTAAGCAAACTTACTCACAACCAGTTGTTCTTTCTATGTAAAATGTTTTGAAACATTAGGACTTTCCACTGTTAAGATATAAGAACATTAATTTTCTTCTATTATGTCCTTATTTAAATCTTCACCATAGCAACATCATTCACAATATCACAAATTCCTTCACAGTTTCACATCAGCCATGTCCTGACATTATTCTGACTGATTTTCAACCAAATCAGGAGAAAGTAAGGGACAAAACATTAGATTTCTAAAAGTGACACACTTCCTCCTGCCAGTTGGTGGTGCTATGACTGAGACTCACAGTAGTCATGTCCATGTGATCAGCTTTCTTCTCTTAATATTACGTTGAGGTTTGATGTACATCACTCAATATACACCGAAGTTATTAGCCACTTCCTGTTTCCTTTTATTCACCATAAGTTTAAGGGTTCCTCACGGCTGAACCGTTTGAGATCAAGAATCCCTTCACAACTTTAGATCCTCAATGTCTTCAGATCATATTGGACCCTGTTTGATCAAAATAATATAAATCCCCTAGGAGAAGTATATCAAATTCTAATGGGTGCATTTTTCAAACATCCCAAAATAACTGACTTCCTGTTAATCAGATCCCATGACAGGTGGATGAACGTCATTTTGCTCAATGAGATCTAAATGTTTACCGGCTCTCATGCATATACGTGCAAGTGAATATGAGCTGTGCAGCTATATTTCTGACAAAGTTCCAGGGGGCGCTGTGACAGCCCTGTGCCACGCCCGGGGACCAGCCACACTGGACTTTCTCATAAACATTTACACGCTATATGGGAAATATTTTGGAACATTAGGCCTTTCCACTTGTAAGATATGAGAAGATTCATTTTCTTCTATTATGTTCTCATGTAAATCGTCGCCATAGTAACACGATTCAATGTATCAAAAATTCCTTCACAGTTTCACATCAGCCATGTCCCGACATTATTCTGACTGATTTTCAAACAAATCAGGTGAAAGTAAGGGAGAAAATATTAGAGATTTCAAAAAGTGACACACTTCCTGCTGCCAGTTGGTGGCGCTATGACTGAGACTCACAGTCGTCATATCAGTGTGATCAGCTTTCAATGCTTAACATAATCCTAAGGTTTCATGTAGATCACTTAATGTACACAGAAGTTATTAACCACTTCCTGTTTCGTTTTATTCACCATAAGTTTAAGGGTTTAAGTTTGGTGGTTGTATCAATGTCTTGAGATCATATTAGCCTGGGTTTGGTGGTGGTCTGTCGAGCTATACACCCCACTCCTAATCTCCCAGTGTTTGCCAGTTTCCAGTGTAACCACTGCCCTTCCCCTGGTCGGAGTCAGGGGTGTCGCTAGGGCTCGAGCCCCGGCTGACTTTAATCTAGTCCCGAATGGAGTGTAGAGGAATTAAGTAAATGTTGATCTGTTTATTTGAGTTCTGTTGTCGTTTACTGTACACGATTTTGACTGACATCTCTCTCCACACACACACACACACACACACACACACACACACAGGCCAAAATACCACGAGTGTGTGCTGGAATATTCTCTAGAACCGCTCTCGCGATACTTTAATGTCCTACACCTATCGGTCTGCACAGTGCCGCTTTCACACCACGTGACTAAAACACCTTACAGCCCTTGACCGCGACAGCAATAAAAATAAAATGGTCAGGAAACACAACAATCTTATTATTCTGATAATAGCCTGACTTTTAATATTTAATGTTAACACAGTTGATAAAAGTCGGCTAACAAATGTATGTTGTGTCAAAAAGGAGGCTCACTGTCTCTGATTCTGAAAATCCCTGACATATAGGACCCTTTAAAATATTATTCCATACCCAAGACCTACAAAAGCCTTAAATTAAATAAGATTAAAGATAGATCTAAATAAAATATAAAGTGTTAAGACATTACAGTCTGAACATCATGACTATCTATTATTTAACTAATGCAGTATTTAAGTTAAAATACAGACATGACTTATAGGTGAACAATGGACCAGAACAGACTCCATCATTCAGCTGTTCTGTCTATTGATAAAGGAATTCTCAGCACTAGAAATACTAGTATGGTGATTGACCGTTTTGCTCAAGTCCAGTCTCGGAGATACTCTCTGATGATTCCACCCTCAAAGAAAGAGGATGGAAAAGTCACCAAGAGCATGAAGTAGACAAGATACAGACAAGCAGCAAGACAGATGAGGGATGAGAGAACAATAAGAGAAGAGAGGCTGTAACAAATAAAATAAACAAAGAACGTTACATACAGTAGTTCCAGTATAAATGAGGAATGAAATAAGAGGTGCAAGTGTAATACAGATTATTGTAAAATAATAATAATAAAGGATCTACACGACACTGCTTCACACACAAGCTGTAAAAGAGATAATATTGCATGGCATACCTGTGTGAGAGAAAATCTCATGAATTTAATGAACTCCTTTTTTAGTAGCAAGACTCTGAAATGATGGGAGGAGTCAGAAAAAAGATTGAATGAAATTTTCTAAAGCTGCATACTGTTTGTGTTCATTTGTGTTCATTATTAAACAATATTACATAAAAATGCTCTTACAAAACGTGTTATTCTTGCTTACCCCCGCTCCCTAATTAGACCCTGATGGTTCAGGCTCAGCTCCTGATGTTTTCAAATTCTAGAAATGCCCCTGGTCGGAGTCTCATCACTTGGTGGTGCCCACTGGTGCTGTGAATGGATCTGTGTGGACCAGGAGACAGCCATGGACAGAGCCACTTGGAGACTTTCACACCGTCACAGATCTGCAATTTCATCTGTCAGCTTGTGACAGCAAAGAATTAGTGTCTATAATGACCTCAGAAACTACACTGACCTAATAGTTCCTCATGGGCCATTGATTTCTGTTGTAGAAAGGACATTAATCAGCTACAGTTACATTATTTACTGTTTAGTGTCACCCAAATGAGGATGGGTTCCCTTCTGAGCCTGGTTCCTCTCAAGGTTTCTTCCTCCTATCATCCCAAGGAGTTTTTCCTTGCCACTGTCACCACAGGCTTCTCATTAGGGACAAAATAATTAAATAATTTAATTTAATAATTTATTCTTATTTCTATTTATTTATTTATTTTATTTTTTTCCCCTCCTCTTTCTCTGTTTCTCTTCTTTTGTAAAGCTGCTTTGAGACAATGTTCAGTGTAAAAGGCGCTATATAAAATAAATTGAATTGAAATAATCTGTAAATGTCCCTCCTAATGAAGAACATGTCCCTCTGAATCCCTGCTCCATACAGGATGTTGAGAAATAAATCAATGTGGGCGTTTGTAAAATGTCTTGTCCATTGCAGTGTCATTGACCATCTTGAAAAGGTTTTCTTGTCCAGTCTCAGTGCCTGGTAGCCCCACCCCTTTGTAAGAAAGCTGTAACTGTTGAGTGCATAAAGTATCTAACATTCACACTTGTTATTGTCTGGGTGAATAAGTGCATCATCTGGGTACTTCAAAAGCTCTTTGTCTTCTTCTTCTTCTTCTTCTTCATCATCTTCTTTTTCTTCTTCAGTCTGAACACACTACTCACAAAATATATATTATTATTCTATCCAATTGAGCAGAATTGTGTGTAATTATAAACGACTCTGCTACTGTACTGAGTTTAATCTGAGAGCTGTTAATGATCCTCGTATTTCACACATATTTAAAGATGTCTGTGTTTTTCACACTGTGTCTTCCTGCATCTCAGTCAACAGGAAATAATGCACCAGTCATTTCCTCCACTCATACACTCTGTCCATTTGTGGGTCTCCTGCTGTTATTTACCCCTGTATAATATATTTGTAATAAGACTCATAGTGAAAAAATGGAAGTAATGAACTTATGGGGAAATGAAATAGATGAGGTTAGTAGTTTGATCCTTTAATATCCTCACTTTGACAGATGGTTTTATGTTTCCTTCATCAGGACTATCTGATCACGCTGTCCACAGAGTGGACCGGACTGGGAGTTTAACACTTTAGCAGCCCGAAGCCCTGAGACTTCAACTTGAATATATTTCAGGTAGTTGACTTTAATTAATTTTGGAAACATTAAAATTACTTATATAATTTTTTTATATACTGTATATACATATAATGTACTCTAAACTTCAAATATTTCCTTTGATAAAGTGTTTTATTATTTATTTAAAAATATACAACAAATATATAGTATAAACAAATTTTACACCAATGTGCACATAAACACAGGATAATTATATAAAAATAATAATTATAATAATTATATTCAGGAAATGTAACAATATTGAATTTTTGGGAAAAACAGTAATCTTCCTCTCCCCCTTTCCCCTTATCAGGCATGACCTAATAAAATGTGCCTTACAGCAGTAAATCTCCAGTGTCTGATGATTTAAATTCTCTATTTTATTTTAACTTGTGCATAAACGTCTTCATGGCTCTTTTCTCTGAATGTTCTGGAGGATGAAGGTTTCTTAGCAAAACTCACAGCTGCATAGTTCAAGACATCATCAGCAGCAGCCTGATAAAGAACAAGAGCTGTTTATTAACCAGAGAGGATTAAAGACTAAAATAATGATTACTCTGATATTTTGGTGAATAATTGTCTATTAAAATTCTCTGTGCATTCAGATGTGGATTTATTTAACAGAATAGAATCACAGTTAATAGAAGACTGGATTACCTGATTGGTGGGAATTTGATGGTTGCTTGATGAAGAATCTGAACAATAATACACACAAGTAAAGATTAAATGTAGAAAAGATTCACATTTAGACTTTATACAATAACTCTATAAATAACAACAATAATAAAAGTAAACAAACCTTTTCTGTGATTTTTATATAAAACTCCAACCAGAACTGTGATTACAATAACAGAGATTATATTGGAGACGGCTAAAGGAATAATCCAATGGTCTTCACCTGAAATGATGAAAATGCACACGATGTATAAATTTACAACTTTTATAAATATTTTATGATTTATTAACAGGGAGAGGTTTTCACTATGGAACATTCTGTTATAGACAGTGAAAGGAAGATTATTTTATCCATATTCTTACCTTCATCATCGCTGCTTGTTGAATTTTCAGTAGTAGATCCAGATGTAGGACGGTGTGTCGTCTCTTTATCTTTACAAATAAATTAGAAAAGCAGCAAATAAACAGAAATGATACGAAATATGAATAATGTGAAATATTCAACATTTAATGCATATGTACTAGGGATGCAACAATACAGTTAACCCACGGTTCAATTCGTACCTCGGTTTTTTAACCACGGTTTTCGGGTCGGTTCTGATGGCTTGGCAAATTAAAGTGCTTTTTTTTCATCATTCTTTGCTTAGGTGACAGGAACAGTAAGATGCAATTCTCTTTATTTTACTTAAATACAAAAATCTACTTGTACACATGTACACATCTTTGTGCTTTAGCCAATTCGTTTTAGATTTTTTTGCGCGTCTTTCCGTAGAGGTCAGGAATTACCTCAGTGCTAAAAAAAAGGACGTGACGGTAGCAGCGGTGCTTTCTCGTATTTTTGCCTCACTTCTCCACTCTCCAGGGTTAGATTGTGAAATCTGATATTTACTGATATTACTGATATTTACTAAAGATATTTACTGATGGGGAGGCGTGTCTGTCTCAGCACATAGACATACAGTACAAGCAAACACAAACAGGCGGTTCAGAGAGAAATAAAACAGATGGAAATTATTTCTAATTATTTCAACAAAAAAACGAAAAAAACATGATTCACATACGAGTATTGAACCGTGGAGATCGTACCGAACGCTTCAATATTATATTGAGTATTGTGGCATCCCTAATATGTACACATAATTCTGGTTAAAGTGTTGATCTGGAATTAGCAGGTTATCAGAGTAAAACTGTTTACCTTCAAATTGCAGATGTGTTCCAGATGTGAACTTCAGTATACTTCCTTCTGATTCTCCACAGAAATATTCTCCTACATCATCTTCTCTTATATTTTTAATATTGAGATCAAATTTTTGGTCATTTACACTAATACTGAAGCGACTATCATTAAATCCATCAGCAAGTTTGTAGCCCAAATTGTTCTGGTATGGTTTTGCAAAAATCTGAGGCAATTTTCCTGAACTCTGTCTGAACCAAACTACTTTATCTTTCCCTGTGACACTGCTAATGTTACACTCCATAGTTACATCTTCTCCACTCTTTACTGTTCTCACATGAAGCTCCTTGATGTCAGAAGAATTTACTGTAAAAAGTGTTTAATATTTAATGATAATACAGTAATATTTCATATTGAATTAATTGAAGTTAAAGTTTTCAGAATGTTACTCACCAGCTGTGAAGAGAGAAAAAAGAACACAAAGAGCGACAAAGAGTGTGGTCATCGTTCCTGTTCAGACGAAGTGATAGTGAGGGAATGAACTTGTGTGTTCAGTAGAAAACCAGGTCCAGACTCACACCTGATTGGATGTTTTGAAGCTGTGGACTGATCTGATTGGTCCATTAGCTGTAATGAGATGAAGCTCACAGTGAATTCTTGTCTATTCTGATGCTGTGATGAGTCACATGACTTTACAGATATGATATACTGGAGCTCTATCAGTCCTGTGTGCTGGAACCGCTCTGATAGAAGAAGATTAATGAAGTACTTGTAGGGAAAAATTTATTTTATAAAAAAGAAATAGCTTCTAATTTACTAACAGTCAAACTAAAGAATGCTAATTTACTTTTTGAGCTTCCAGTTTAAACTTAAGCTCCAGTGTTGTACCTTCAATGACCTTAAATATTGATTTACTTTCATGTTTTTTAGCTAAAATACAAAACCCAGTCTCTTAAAGGCATCTTCTCAGTGACAGCTAAGCAGTTACCTTGTTCAGTCTCAGACACGTCTCAGAGATCAGTTATGTGTGTGAGTTGGGTGATATTAAGGAACTGTCTCACCACCAGAACTCACACACACTATGCTGACATTAATGACATTTCTACATGTTCCACAAAGTTTAAACACACAATTGTGTAGAATGTCTTTGTACGCTGTAACATTACAGTTTCCTTTCACTGGAACTAAGAGGAACAGACACTGTTCCAGCATGACAATGTCCCTGTGCACAAAGCAGCTCCATGAAGACATGATGTGTTAAGGTTAAGGTTGGAGTGGAAGAACTCGAGTGTCCTGCACAGAGCCCAGTCTTCAGTCTTTAACAGTGTTTAGTGTCCAGTCTCATGTCCACACACACATTACCACACTCTCAAACTTTTAAAATGTCGACCATTGTGCCCATACCAAAGAAATCTGTGATGAACTGCTTGAACGACTGATGTCCTGTTGTTCTGACCACCATTGTCAATAAATACTTTGAGAGGACATCAGAGACATCTGCTCTTTTCTGCCTGCCTCATTCGACTCACTGCGGTTTGCTTATCGTTACTTCTGTTCCACTCACAATGCCATTACCTTCACCCTACAAACTGCTCTCTCTCCCACCTGGACATAAAGAACAAGTACAGGAACAACACCACCCTCAACCACAGAGCTGTACAGAGAGTGGTGCAGACAGTCCAGCACATCATCTGAGGTCCAGGAGACTCCAGTCTCCCGAGTCATGGCCTGCTCTTGCTGCTATCATCAGGCAGATGGTATCACAGCATCAGATCCTGCACCAGCAGACTGTGGTACAGATTCTTCTCACAGACCATTAGAATGTTGATCTCCAACTGATAACAGCACACTAACACAACCCACTCTATCTTCCATGCACTGCACTGACTTGTTCATTACGGATCTAAATCTACAAACTGCTGCTGATAAAATGAAAGAAACTTCTACAGGATTCTGACCTCAGACGTCACTACAGTCTTAAACACTACTCAGTTCAGTTTCACCAGAGTTACACACACAGGGGGCGGAGTCTGACCAACACAGATGTGTGTCTCAATTTATTTAATAAAACTGAGTTTTAACTTCTGTTCTAATCTCTGGCTTTATAAAAGTCTAACATCTCTTTCTGTCTTTTGTTTGTATCTCTCACTTTAAACCACAGAGCTGTTTCCACTAACACTGACACACACACTCTCTGGTGTGATGGACACTAGAGCACAAACATCTCAAACAGCAGCATGAGGCCATTAAGGTTTTTACCACATCAAAGGTGTGAAACTGCTGGACTCATAGACTAAATAATGAATTAAATAAATAATTCTGAATGTTTTATCCAGGTTAATCTTTCAATCTCCACAAAGGTGTGAGTTTATACTTTAATATCCACTCTTTCTCTGTTATTCACCCTAAAGGACTTAATAACAGGCCTTACACAGTTACAGCACAGTCTGAATAAATAGTGCTCTTTATATATTACATGATATTTATTAGAGACATTTTTATGAGTGAAGTCCAGCTTTTGTGTTCTAGTATGAGATTCTAACATAAAGACATTTTAGACTGTTACCATGACCCAAAATAAGACAGTGTGATCTGCTGGCTAAAACATTTAGCCTCAGAAACCACAATGCTATTTCTGTTAAACTGAAACTACTGCATGGTGTGAGAGCTGCTGCAGTCAGGAACACTTCTATAAAGGTGTCAAGAGCTTTCTCAGACTGGGCCTGAACACTTCTGTCCACTCTCATGTGTGTTACAGTTAAACTCGCATATTAACCCTCTAACCAAACAAAAGGGGAAAAAGGTCTTTACCATTAAGACCTTGCTGTTCTGACTATCCAGAAGAAAAACCTACAGGTTGTGGCGCTCACTCCTAACCTAGTGCGCATTACAATAAACAACTAAAGATGTGTACAAAGTATATCATGTGATATCTATCTGTCCACTTTTATAACGAAAAAAATAATGAAATAAAAAAATAAGTAAAATAATAAATTAAAAATAAAATAAATAAATAAATATTGAAAAATATACGATGATCGGGCCCAAGCATCTGCGCCATCGCCACCTAGGCACACCAGACACAGTGGGTACATGCATTTGAAGGGGAAATACCAAAAGGACAAGAGTGACAATTTGGGTCTAATGAAAGTGATCACAGCAATGTCCACTAATGGCAAAAAGACAACTGCCTCTCCCTCTGAACTATATAAGGACATAAGTGACAGTTTGGGTGTAATGAAACTGATTATAGCAATGTCCAGTGATGTTAAAAAGGGACAATGACTCTCCCTCTAAACCAGGGGTGTCAAACTCATTTTAGGGTGAGGGCCGGATGAGAAGAAATGTGACCATGTGCGGGCCGAATCTCCTTTTTTTTTAAATCATAGTGCACCAAATTACAAATTAATTTGCAAATAAAAACCTAGAAAGACACAATATTCTGTAAAACTGCATTTAATAAGTCCTCAGAAACTGTTCATTAACACTCTTATTCCTTTTTGAAAAAAAAAATGTTGTCTAAGTAATGGCAATCAAAACCCTTTCCTTTGAACATTTTTTCATACTTTTTTTTTTTACATATTTGTCATACTTTTTAGTAATGAGAAAATAATTGTACTCTTTTTGCACAGCCATGGCTTTTGAGCAGATTAAACATACCGGCTTGCCGTTGACCTCACAGAAGAAATACTTCTCTTTCCATTTCTCCTGAAACATCCGCCCTTCCAGATCAATTTTTCTTTTTTTGGACATTTTTAAAATCGCGGGTGCTTGCCACACATCTTCAATTAGCCGACGTGTTCGAAATTTGATTTAGGCGCCACTTTAGAAAGCGCATGCGTGTTAGAGGTTCCGGCAGAAGAGCAATAGAAGCGCAATTAAATGATCAATGATAAAAAATGAATAAAACCAAACACAATATTGCAGCGAATACCATAGACTTTATTTAATACTACTACTACTAATAATAATGATAATAAAAAAGATTGTGCAGAGAATCCACGGCCACTTCCAGGACAGCAGAGACTCCCGGCGCATGTGGCAGGGCATCCAGGCGATCACCAACTACAGGACAACTTCACCTTCCTGTGACAGTGACGCCTCCCTTCCAGAAGCGCTGAATGACTTCTACGCTCGGTTTGAGGCACAGAACAACACAACAGCGAGGAAGATCATCCCTCCTCCTAATGACCCAGTGCTCTGTCTCACCACAGCTGACGTGAGGAGAACTCTATGCAGAGTCTGCTGGACCAGACAACATTCCTGGGAGAGTTCTCAGGGAGTGTGCGGAGCAGCTAGCAGATGTCTTCACTGACATTTTCAACCTCTCTCTGAGCAGCTACATCATCCCAACGTGCCTCAAGACAACGACCATCGTCCCTGTGCCAAAGAAGTCCACGGTTTCCTGCCTCAATGATTATCGTCCCGTCGCACTCACACCAATCGTGATGAAATGCTTCAAGAGGCTCATCATGAGGCACATCAAGTCACAGCTACCACCCTCGCTGGACCCCTTGCAGTTTGCGTATCGTCCTAACCATTCCACGGACGACACCATCACCACAACCCTCCATCTGGCCCTCACACACCTGGACTGTAAGGACTCCTACGTTCGAATGCTGTTCATAGATTTCAGTTCATCATCCCTCAGCAGCTGATTGAGAAGCTGAGTCTCCTGGGCCTGAACACCTCTCTCTGCAACTGGATCCTGGATTTCCTGACTGGGAGACCTCAGTCAGTCCGGATCGGGAGCAGTATCTCCAGCACCACCACACTGAGCACTGGAGCTCCTCAGGGCTGTGTGCTCAGTCCATTGCTGTTCACTCTGCTGACTCACGACTGTGCAGCAATGCACAGCTCCAACCACATCGTCAAGTTCTCTGTGGTGGGTCTCATCAGTAAGAACGACGAGTCAGCTTACAGAGAGGAGGTGCAGCATCTAACAGCCTGGAGTAAAGACAACAACCTCTCCCTGAACGTCGACAAGACTAAAGAGATGGTTGCTGACTTCAGGAGAACACAGAGTGATCATTCTCCACTGTTCATCGACAGATCCTCTGTGGAGATCGTCAAGAGCACCAAATTCCTTGGTGTCCATCTGGCAGAGAACTTCACCTGGTCACTCAACACCAGCTCCATCACCAAGAAAGCCCAGCAGCACCTCTACTTCCTGTGGAGGCTGAGGAAAGCCCATCTCCTTCCCCCATCCTGACTGTGTTCTACAGAGGGACCATGGAGAGCGTCCTGAGCAGCTGCATCACTGCCTGGTTTAGGAACTGCACCGTCTCAGATCACAAGACCCTTCAGGGGACAGTGACGACAGCTGAGAAGATCATCGGAGTCTCTCTCCCCTCCATCAGGGACATGTACACTGCATGCTGCATCCATAAAGCTAACAGCATTGTGGATGACCCCACACACCGATCACACACACCCCACACTCTCACACACACTCTTACACACCCCACACACCCCTCACACACACTCTTACACACCCCACACACCCCTCACACACACTCTTACACACCCCACACACCCCTCACACACTCTCTTACACACCCCACACACCCCGCACACACACTCTTACACACCCCACACACCCCTCACACACACTCTTACACACCCCACACACCCCTCACACACACTCTTTACCCTCCTGCCATCTGGAAAGAGGTACCGGAGCATTCGGGCCTCACAACCAGACTGTGTATCAGTTTCTTTCCTCAAGCCATCAGGCTTCTCAACACCCAGGACTGAACTTTTCAACACACACACACACACACTCAGGACTGAATTGTATACAACTCTCTGTCTCTCTCACACACATGTACACACACACACACTCTCTCTCTCTCTCGACTGTGTGGACGCACACACACACACAATTTATATTGTTCATTACTTATTGCACTACCTCAACCTGTCACCTGCTGCTATAGTTATATTTATGTTTATTTCTATTTGCACTACCTCAACCACTGCTGTGTTTTTTTGCACAATATTTTTACATCATTTCATTTTATCTTATTTTATTTCACTTACATTCCAGTACACGTTCTTTTATTTCCTTTCAGCGCTAAGTGTCCTGTGTTCTTTTGTGTTGTCTTTATTGTATTTATTGTCTTTTGCACTGTCTTGTCTATGCTCTGTTTGCACCTAGCTGCACACTGTGCACTTTACGTGGCTAAGACAAACTTCTGTCCTAGCTCTGTGGTGTTGTTTTGTGTTGAACTCTATGTTGTATGTTATGTAGCACCAGGTCCTGGAGAAACGTTGTTTCATTTCACTCTGTACTGCGTCAGATATATGTGGTTGAAATGACAATAAAGCTTCTTGAATCTTGAATCTTGAATCTTGAGTCAGGCCAAAACCATGTGAATTCAAAAGGCTGATAAATTGAAAATATTGGTGTGAGCCGCATGAGCATCATACAATAACGCAAATAAGGAAACTAGCTCACAACCACTTTCTCTCTCTATGTAAGATATTTTGAAACATTTGGACTTTCCACTCATTAATATCTTCTATTAATTTTCTTCTATTATGTCCTGTTGTCCACTCTAACAACATCATTCAAAATATCACAAATTCCTTCACAGTTTCACATCAGCCATGTCCTGACATTATTCTCATTGATTTTCAACCAAATCAGGAGAAAGTAAGGGACAAAATATTCGATTTCTAAAAGTGACACACTTCCTGCTGCCAGTTGGTGGTGCTATGACTGAGACTCACAGTAGTCATGTCTGTGTGATCAGCTTTCTTCTCTTAACATAAAGTTAAGGTTTGATGTACATCACTTAATATACACCAAAGTTATTAACCACTTCCTGTTTCCTTTTATTCGCCATAAGCCACGCCCGGGGACCAGCCACACTGGACTTTCTCATAAACATGTACACTCTTTATGGGAAATATTTTGGAACATTAGGCCTTTCCACGTGTAAGATATGAGAAGATTCATTTTCTTCTATTATGTTCTCATGTAAATCGTCGCCATAGTAACACGATTCAAGATATCAAAAATTCCTTCACAGTTTCACATCAGCCATGTCCCGACATTATTCTGACTGATTTTCAACCAAATCAGGTGAAAGTAAGGGAGAAAATATTAGAGATTTCATAAAGTGACACACTTCCTGCTGCCAGTTGGTGGCGCTATGACTGAGACTCACAGTCGTCATATCAGTGTGATCAGCTTTCAGTGCTTAACATAATCCTAAGGTTTCATGTAGATCACTCAATATACACAGAAGTTATTAACCACTTCCTGTTTCGTTTTATTCGCCATAAGTTTAAGGGCTTCTCACGGCTGAACTGATTTGAGGACAAAAATTCCTCATCAATTTACATTATCAATGTCGAGATCATATTAGCCTGGGTTTGGTGGCGGTTGTATCAGTGTCTTGAGATCATATTAGCCTGGGTTTGGTGGCGGTTGTATCAGTGTCTTGAGATCATATTAGCCTGGGTTTGGTGGCGGTTGTATCAGTGTCTTGAGATCATATTAGCCTGGGTTTGGTGGCGGTTGTATCAGTGTCTTGAGATCATATTAGCCTGGGTTTGGTGGCGGTTGTATCAGTGTCTTGAGATCATATTAGCCTGGGTTTGGTGGCGGTTATAATAATGTCTTGAGATCATATTAGCCTGGGTTTGGTGGCGGTTGTATCAGTGTCTTGAGATCATATTAGCCTGGGTTTGGTGGCGGTTATAATAATGTCTTGAGATCATATTAGCCTGGGTTTGGTGGCGGTTGTATCAATGTCTTGAGATCATATTAGCCTGGGTTTGGTGATGGTTGTATCAATGTCTTGAGATCATATTAGCCTGGGTTTGGTGGCGGTTGTATCAATGTCTTGAGATCATATTAGCCTGGGTTTGGTGGCGGTTGTATCAGTGTCATGAGATCATATTAGCCTGGGTTTGGTGGCGGTTATAATAATGTCTTGAGATCATATTAGCCTGGGTTTGGTGGCGGTTGTATCAATGTCTTGAGATCATATTAGCCTGGGTTTGGTGGCGGTTGTATCAATGTCTTGAGATCATATTAGCCTGGGTTTGGTGGCGGTTGTATCAATGTCTTGAGATCATATTAGCCTGGGTTTGGTGGCGGTTATAATAATGTCTTGAGATCATATTAGCCTGGGTTTGGTGGCGGTTGTATCAGTGTCTTGAGATCATATTAGCCTGGGTTTGGTGGCGGTTGTATCAATGTCTTGAGATCATATTAGCCTGGGTTTGGTGGTGGTTGTATCAATGTCTTGAGATCATATTAGCCTGGGTTTGGTGGCGGTTATAATAATGTCTTGAGATCATATTAGCCTGGGTTTGGTGGCGGTTATAATAATGTCTTGAGATCATATTAGCCTGGGTTTGGTGGCGGTTGTATCAGTGTCTTGAGATCATATTAGCCTGGGTTTGGTGGCGGTTGTATCAGTGTCTTGAGATCATATTAGCCTGGGTTTGGTGGCGGTTGTATCAGTGTCTTGAGATCATATTAGCCTGGGTTTGGTGGCGGTTATAATAATGTCTTGAGATCATATTAGCCTGGGTTTGGTGGCGGTTGTATCAGTGTCTTGAGATCATATTAGCCTGGGTTTGGTGGCGGTTATAATAATGTCTTGAGATCATATTAGCCTGGGTTTGGTGGCGGTTGTATCAGTGTCTTGAGATCATATTAGCCTGGGTTTGGTGGCGGTTGTATCAATGTCGAGATCATATTAGCCTGGGTTTGGTGGCGGTTGTATCAGTGTCTTGAGATCATATTAGCCTGGGTTTGGTGGCGGTTGTATCAGTGTCTTGAGATCATATTAGCCTGGGTTTGGTGGCGGTTATAATAATGTCTTGAGATCATATTAGCCTGGGTTTGGTGGCGGTTGTATCAATGTCTTGAGATCATATTAGCCTGGGTTTGGTGATGGTTGTATCAATGTCTTGAGATCATATTAGCCTGGGTTTGGTGGCGGTTGTATCAATGTCTTGAGATCATATTAGCCTGGGTTTGGTGGCGGTTGTATCAGTGTCATGAGATCATATTAGCCTGGGTTTGGTGGCGGTTATAATAATGTCTTGAGATCATATTAGCCTGGGTTTGGTGGCGGTTGTATCAATGTCTTGAGATCATATTAGCCTGGGTTTGGTGGCGGTTATAATAATGTCTTGAGATCATATTAGCCTGGGTTTGGTGGCGGTTGTATCAGTGTCTTGAGATCATATTAGCCTGGGTTTGGTGGCGGTTGTATCAATCTCTTGAGATCATATTAGCCTGGGTTTGGTGGCGGTTGTATCAATGTCTTGAGATCATATTAGCCTGGGTTTGGTGGCGGTTATAATAATCTCTTGAGATCATATTAGCCTGGGTTTGGTGGCGGTTGTATCAGTGTCATGAGATCATATTAGCCTGGGTTTGGTGGCGGTTATAATAATGTCTTGAGATCATATTAGCCTGGGTTTGGTGGCGGTTATAATAATCTCTTGAGATCATATTAGCCTGGGTTTGGTGGCGGTTATAATAATGTCTTGAGATCATATTAGCCTGGGTTTGGTGGCGGTTATAATAATATCTTGAGATCATATTAGCCTGGGTTTGGTGGCGGTTGTATCAATGTCTTGAGATCATATTAGCCTGGGTTTGGTGGCGGTTGTGTCAATGTCTTGAGATCATATTAGCCTGGGTTTGGTGGCGGTTGTATCAATGTCTTGAGATCATATTAGCCTGGGTTTGGTGGCGGTTATAATAATGTCTTGAGATCATATTAGCCTGGGTTTGGTGGCGGTTGTATCAGTGTCTTGAGATCATATTAGCCTGGGTTTGGTGGCGGTTGTATCAATGTCTTGAGATCATATTAGCCTGGGTTTGGTGGCGGTTATAATAATGTCTTGAGATCATATTAGCCTGGGTTTGGTGGCGGTTATAATAATGTCTTGAGATCATATTAGCCTGGGTTTGGTGGCGGTTATAATAATGTCTTGAGATCATATTAGCCTGGGTTTGGTGGCGGTTGTATCAGTGTCTTGAGATCATATTAGCCTGGGTTTGGTGGCGGTTGTATCAGTGTCTTGAGATCATATTAGCCTGGGTTTGGTGGCGGTTGTATCAATGTCTTGAGATCATATTAGCCTGGGTTTGGTGGCGGTTATAATAATGTCTTGAGATCATATTAGCCTGGGTTTGGTGGCGGTTATAATAATGTCTTGAGATCATATTAGCCTGGGTTTGGTGGCGGTTATAATAATGTCTTGAGATCATATTAGCCTGGGTTTGGTGGCGGTTGTATCAGTGTCTTGAGATCATATTAGCCTGGGTTTGGTGGCGGTTGTATTAATTCCCTAGGAGTATTTCAAATTCCATTGGGTTTAGCAAACAACTCAAAATACCTGACTTCCTGTGGATTAGAATTAATAACATGCAATGTGAAAGATGTTCAGCTCAATGACCCCAAAAGTGCCCAGATGACTGAAAAAAAAATAATTAAAAAAAATAATAATAATAGTAATAATCCTTAGTAGAGGGTCCGTCCACACTATTATTGCTTGGGCCCTAATTAGGATGCAATGGGAATGACAAATGTTGACAGAACGAAATAAAACAGGATGAATAGAGATTAACACAACCGCAAAAGGGTGAGTAACTGGAATGATAACAAAAAGACAGTTTTAACTAAAAGTGATAAAGCAGCGAGTCGAGACGGCTGGGGCACGTTTTCTCCACAATCTCATTTAAACTGATGGAAATTTTACTTGGAGAAGTTGTAGAGGTTCTAAATGTCTGTATGTGTGACTAGAAGCTGTTGGTGAATAGACATTGTTATGGCTAGAGATTATTTGTGCAAAATATTAGGGACAGATCTGTGATGGAGACTAGGTGGCAGGACTCAAGGCTAAGACTCAGGGCTATCTGGATCAGGTGATGATCAGGTGTTGTAATGTAGCCAGTGATTGTCAATGTTTTCCTT
>NC_080734.1:2155891-2170891 GCF_019097595.1 Hemibagrus wyckioides
CTTTACTGTTCTCACATGAAGCTCCTTGATGTCAGAAGAATTTACTGTAAAAAGTGTTTAATATTTAATGATAATACAGTAATATTTCATATTGAATTAATTGAAGTTAAAGTTTTCAGAATGTTACTCACCAGCTGTGAAGAGAGAAAAAAGAACACAAAGAGCGACAAAGAGTGTGGTCATCGTTCCTGTTCAGACGAAGTGATAGTGAGGGAATGAACTTGTGTGTTCAGTAGAAAACCAGGTCCAGACTCACACCTGATTGGATGTTTTGAACCTGTGGACTGATCTGATTGGTCCATTAGCTGTAATGAGATGAAGCTCACAGTGAGTTCTTGTCTATTCTGATGCTGTGATGAGTCACATGACTTTACAGATATGATATACTGGAGCTCTATCAGTCCTGTGTGCTGGAACCGCTCTGATAGAAGAAGATTAATGAAGTACTTGTAGGGAAAAATTTATTTTCTAAAAAAAAATTAGCTTCTAATTTACTAAAAGTCAAACTAAAGAATGCTAATTTACTTTTTGAGCTTCCAGTTTAAACTTAAGCTCCAGTGTTGTACCTTCAATGACCTTAAATATTGATTTACTTTCATGTTTTTTAGCTAAAATACAAAACCCAGTCTCTTAAAGGCATCTTCTCAGTGACAGCTAAGCAGTTACCTTGTTCAGTCTCAGACACGTCTCAGAGATCAGTTATGTGTGTGAGTTGGGTGATATTAAGGAACTGTCTCACCACCAGAACTCACACACACTATGCTGACATTAATGACATTTCTACATGTTCCACAAAGTTTAAACACACAATTGTGTAGAATGTCTTTGTACGCTGTAACATTACAGTTTCCTTTCACTGGAACTAAGAGGAACAGACACTGTATTCTGTCACTGAAGCACTGTCTGTGGAGGTTCCAGAGCCCTCAGCGTTCCCTGTGTACCATGCGGACACTGTAACATCTTTCATCAGGAATGTGTTTTTTCCTTGTTCTCACTTATTAATCCTCTTTCCTCAGGCTGATATTTGCTGTTATAATTGTTGACTTAATGTTCATTTCTGTTCAGTGTTCAATGATGGGTGACTTTCCACAAGGCCATGGGTCCAGTCAGCATCCGTGGATGTGTCTCTGAAGTATGCGCAGGCTAATTAGCTGTCTGTAATCCGCAGATGTTTTAAAATATCCACCATTGTGCCCATACCAAGGAAATCTGTGATGAACTGCTTGAACGACTGATGTCCTGTTGTTCTGACCACCATTGTCAATAAATACTTTGAGAGGACATCAGAGACATCTGCTCTGTTCTGCCTGCCTCATTCGACTCACTGCAGTTTGCTTATCGTTACTTCTGCTCCACTCACAATGCCATTACCTTCACCCTACAAACTGCTCTCTCTCCCACCTGGACATAAAGAACAAGTACAGGAACACCACCACCCTCAACCACAGAGCTGTACAGAGAGTGGTGCAGACAGTCCAGCACATCATCTGAGGTCCAGGAGACTCCAGTCACCTGAGCCATGGTTATTTAATTGAAGGAAAAAAAAAAAACTGGTGCTGGTCATTACAACACACTCATTACAGCTTCAGGATGCTGTCATTTGATGAACTGAATTAATTCTGGATTCTAAAGTAATCACTTTAATCACAATTACTGAAGTTTCTCAATAATGAAATGTGTCTCTGAGTTTTAACTTCTGTTCTAATGTTCTAATCTCTGGCTTTATAAAAGTCTAACATCTCTTTCTGTCTTTTGTTTGTATCTCTCACTTTAAACCACAGAGCTGTTTCCACTAACACTGACACACACACTCTCTGGTGTGATGGACACTAGAGCACAAACATCTCAAACAGCAGCATGAGGCCATTAAGGTTTTTACCACATCAAAGGTGTGAAACTGCTGGACTCATAGACTAAATAATGAATTAAATAAATAATTCTGAATGTTTTATCCAGGTTAATCTTTCAATCTCCCCAAAGGTGTGAGTTTATACTTTAATATCCACTCTTTCTCTGTTATTCACCCTAAAGGACTTAATAACAGGCCTTACACAGTTACAGCACAGTCTGAATAAATAGTGCTCTTTATATATTACATGATATTTATTAGAGACATTTTTATGAGTGAAGTCCAGCTTTTGTGTTCTAGTATGAGATTCTAACATAAAGACATTTTAGACTGTTACCATGACCCAAAATAAGACAGTGTGATCTGCTGGCTAAAACATTTAGCCTCAGAAACCACAATGCTATTTCTGTTAAACTGAAACTACTGCATGGTGTGAGAGCTGCTGCAGTCAGGAACACTTCTATAAAGGTGTCAAGAGCTTTCTCAGACTGGGCCTGAACACTTCTGTCCACTCTCATGTGTGTTACTGGGTTTGATTGGGGCTGGGGCTCATAATCCCAGATTTGCTTTTACACTGAGGAATTAATTCTGACCCACTGTTATGACTTCAGATACAATCTGTGGGAAGTGCAACAGTTTAGATATAATAGTTTGGGCAATATGTGATTAGGTGGGAGAGTGAGAAAGAGGTAAATTTTATCATACACAAACAAATAAGAAAAGAAAAAGGAAGAAGTTGCAAATAACAATGATAAGAAAAAATATAAAAAGGTAAATATTTATAATATTTACACAGAACAGCATAAACAAAACAACTTTCAGTTTAGCTCGCATATTAACCCTCTAACTTAACAAAAGGGAAAAAAAGGTCGTTAAAAAGGTTATGGTGAATAACTAGAATGATAACAAAAAGACAGTTTTAACTAAAACTGATAAAGCAGTCAGTTGAGACGGCTCGGTTTTCTCCTGTGTCCCATTTAAACTGATGGAAAATTTTACTTGTCTGTATGTGTGACTAGAAGCTGTTGGTGAATAGACATTGTTATGGCCAGAGATTATTTGTGCAAAATATTATAGGGACAGAACTGTGATGGAGACTAGGTGGCAGGACTCAAGGCTAAGACTCAGGGCTATCTGGATCAGGTGATGATCAGGTGTTGTAATGTAGCCAGTGATTGTCAATGTTTTCCTTTCCTTAATCCTGTTTTGTGTTTTAATCCTGATTATAAATCCTCAATGTTGTAACGGTGGCGACACCCAAGTGATTAACCCGGATTGCCGTCAAACGCCACCTATTACATACAATATTATTATAACAGCAAAATAATAATAATAACAATACATACATCAGCAAAAATAAGGCACATAAACAGAAAATTTCTGATTATGTTTCGTATATATTTTTGACAAGTAGGAAACTATACATTATACACTGATCATAAACAAACAAGAAACAAAACCAAACAAAACCAAAGAAGAAAATCTGCGGCGATCGCGATGTTTTGTCTGCATTCACAGCAGCAGTTTCAAGCATCTGGTTCTCAATACAGTTCAGAACCGATGATCAAAAAAAAAGAAACACAAACAGGATTAGTTCCAGTCGGCCTCTTAGTAAGGAAAATCAATGTGCTAATATGATGAAGAAAAAAGAAATACTCACATTAAGGAGAGTTGTTTGTTGCGGTATGCGAGTGACAAATGTGGCGTAGGTGATCGGTGAATGTGTGTGTGTGTGTGTGTGTCTGAGCCATCCAGGCGGCAGCTCGGCTTGGGAACTCGGGACAGAGTTTCAAACAGTGGATTTGGGTGGATTTTCATCAAGGAAAGAAGGCATCCAGGTAAACCGCACTTCCCATTCACTCCTGAGACAAACACGCGACTTTGCGCTGGTCCTGCACTCGGATAACGATCTCGGCGACCCTCCTGCGTTCACTCCAGCAATACACCTGCATGAGTTTGCGCTCAGCTGATACCGGTGCAACCTCCAGCCCAGACACTCGTGACTTCTTCCTTTGATCCTCTAGAAAAAAAAACACCATTTTGTTCCTAGACCACTATATATCTCACTACCTCACTTCCTTCCCAAATTAAAATCCCGTTCCTATTCGCTGGCCGTCATGATGTTTATTTTGGTTTTTTACTTTTCGCTCTGCCTTTACTGCTCCGCCACACTCTCTTGCCCCCTGGAGAAAACAACCCACAGTTGTAGGAAGAGGTTAGCAAGATTAAAATCCTAGAAACTCTTCATCTTCATTTAGAGATTCCTGGAATACTTCACAGAGTTTCTGCTTTTCTTGGGTGTCTATCTCTTCTGCAGTGGGAAAACACGGTTTTCAGTTGCACACGTGGACAGTGCGGACATCTTCCCCAGTGGCATCCATCGCTACTCTGTAGTTCAACGGGCCCAACTTCTCGATCACACGGTAAGGTCCTTTCCATCTTGGGGCTAGTTTGGCACTAAAGTGGTGAAGTGCACTTGACTGGGGAAAATTCCTTACCCACACACACTCTTTCTCTTTGAATAAAATTTCTCTTCTCTTTTTGTTGTAGCTTCTCAGTTGTCTCTCTTGAGCTTTTCTGCAACACACTTTGCTTTGATTGCAGCTGAGATAACTGTTCAACAAGGCCATAAGAGGGTGTATCAGGAGGGAGATTCTGGCCATGCAGCACCTTGTCTATTGGTCCTTGTAATTTTCTTCCCAGGTGTAGTTCAGCTGGAGACATTCCAATTGTTTCCTGTACAGCTGAGTTGATGGCAGATCTTAGCTCAGGAAGATACTGGTCCCATTTTTGGTGGTTATCCTCAACATATGCTGTAACCATTTGTTTTAAGGTATGATTCACCTGTTCTGTCATGTTAGTTTGAGGATGATATGCTGTTGTTGTTTTCCGATTTAACCTCCATTTTGTACAGATCTCTTTGCATACAGCTGAAACAAACTGTGTACCTTCGTCTGACAGAATGCAGTCAGGAACACCCCATCTGGTGAGAATTTCCTTCCTGAGGAGAGATGCGACAGTCTGTGCAGTGGCATTCAGCATGGGGAACAACTCAACCCATCGCGAAAAGTAATCTACAAAGACTAGAAGATATTGGTGTTGGTGAGTGCTGCGGGGCAGGGGTCAGGGGTCCCATATCTTGGGGTCCCATGTCTACCCCTAGCATTTCACTTGGTCGTGAGATAGTGACTTGGAGTTTTCCTGCAGGCTTTTGGTTTTCACCTTTTACAGTCTGGCATTTCACACACCTCTTGATGTGTTGCTTCACATCCGTCCACATTCCTGGCCAGAAAGCAACATGGTGCAGCCTTTTGAAAGTTTTGAAAATTCCTACATGACCACTCAAAGGATGTGAATGATAATGTTGTAGGATGGTTGGAATCACACTTCTAGGTATATACATCTGAAAATGTACTTGGCCATTGGGCAGGTGAGTCTTGTGGTATAATTTATCTTCAATTACATCAAATTGAGTTTTCAGAAGGTTATTGTCTTTTGCCAGTTCTTGAAATATTTGTTCAATTTCGGCATCTTTGTGTTGTTCCTCCCAGATGACAGTGGCAGTGACTGGAAACTCTGGATCTTCTTTCTGGGTGGAATAAAGATTGCATTCAGGTCTGGAGTGCATTCATGAAAGGGCATCAGGTGCCATGTTAAGTTTTCCTTTGCGGTATTCCACCACAAAATCAAATCTCTGCAGGCGGAGAGCCCATTGAATCAGCCGGCTGGTAGTCTTAGTGGAATTCATTACCCACTGTAAAGCTGAATGATCAGTAACAATGGTAAATAGTTTGGGTTCAAGATAATGTTGCCATTTTTCTAGTGCCCACACTACTAATGCAAAACATTCTTTTTCTGTCACAGAATAGTTGACCTCTGCTTTGTTTAATGTCCTACTCCCATAGGCGATTACCTCCTCTAGGCTGCTGTCTTTCCTTTGGGCCAAAACTGCACCGAGTCCAGTGTTGCTGGCATCTGTATAGACCACAAATGGTTGTTGCAGATCAGGATGACCTAATATGGGAGGTGAGATTAGACAGGCTTTCAACTGGTCAAAGGCTTTCTGACATTGCTGTGTCCACTGAAATGGGTGACCCTTTTTCTTCAGCACATTGATAGGTTCAGCGTCCTGAGAGAAGTTGGGCATAAATCTGTGGTACCATCCTGAAAGTCCTAGAAAATTTTGAACTTCTTTCAGGTTGGCGGGCACAGGGTAAAAACATATGGCTTCCACTAAACTTGGGTCTGCTGTAATGCCTTTAATGTTCACCACATGACCAAGGAATGTCAGTTCCTACAGACAGGATTTGCTTTTTTTCAGGTTGATGGTTAAACCAGCAGTTTGCAATCTGGAAAGGACAGTTTGGAGATCCTGGAGATGCTGATTCAGAGACGGGGAGTATACAATGATAATCAATATATACAAAACATATTTTCCCTCTCAATTCTCCAAGAACAATTTCCATCAACCTCTGAAATGTTGCTGGGGCATATTCCAATCCAAAAGGCATCACATTAAACTGGTATAACCAAGAGGAGATGATGAAGGCGGTCTTAGATTTGCTCTCAGGGTCCATCGTTACCTGCCAGTAACCACTGTTCAGGTCAATAGTGGAAAAGAGAGAGTGCTCCTGAGAGAGACTCTAAAATGTCAGTGATGTTAGGTAGAGGATAAGCATCTCTCTCAGTGATGGCATTTACCTTACAGTAATCAACAAAGAACCTCAAGCTCCCATCCTTCTTCGGGACTAACACCACAGGTGAGGCCCAGGCAGAGTAAGATGGTTCCACTATGCCATTTTCCATCATTTCTTTAAGTTGTTCATTTACAACTGCTTGTTTCTCAGGAGTCAGTCGATATGGTCGTTGCTTTATGGGAACTGGTTGAGTGGTGTAAATACAATGTTGGAGAACAGTCGTCCTTCCAAGCTGAAGAGTGCAGACTTTTGGGTTGGCTTGTAGAAGATGAAGTAATTGTTGCTTTTCTTCCAGAGGTAAGTGAGCTTCGTAAACAGCCATCTGTATCAAGGTTTGGTCATCTAGATGGGTTAATAATGGTGATATTGATGGTGGGAATTGTAATGGAGGAATAGAGATGAGTAGTGAAAGTGTTTTGTTTGTTTGTTTGAATGTTCCAAATGTTGGGACCTTCTACCAGGAACGCTGGCATATCCTGGTTGAAAAGGATACTCTTCCTTCGGGTTTGGCTTGAAGGAATATTTCTGGTCAGCAACATTAATCTGCAGACCACTGGAATAGATGAAGTCCAGGCCTAATACTACGGAATAAACCAGGGCTTTGGAGGTGAGAATGGCAGCATGAGTAAGAAAGACTTTGTGGTGAAGTGTGATCTGAACATTTGTCCATCCTAAAGGCACTTTGGCCTCTCCATTTGCCAAATAGAGTGGACCAAGGGTCCAAGGATGAAGGCTGGTACGTTGTTCCAGTTCCTTCCAGAGACTCTCATGGAGAAGGGTATAACTTGTTCCCATATCCAAGATAGCGTTTCCTTTCCAATCTCCCATATGGGTTCAACCAACTGTTGAGGTATGGAAACAAACTTATTAGTGGTAGACTTATTGGATGACTTTGCAGGAAGTGTAATTGACAGGGCATTACTGGATGGTGGTACTCCATGCTTCTGTGGCTGAAAGGAACATTTATTTCCTGCAGATGGATGCTGACTGGATGACTGGGTCGACTGCAGGGAGGAATAGAGTGGACAATTACCTGGTGGATCTGTCCTTTACATCTCCAGCACTGGACTGGTGGCCTTTCAACAGCTCAATTGATGGTAGGTCTCTGTGGTTGAGTCATCCGTCCTTCATAGTGTAACTGCTGAACATAATCTTTCTCTAGCTGAAAGCCTAGTTTCACCAACTCATCCACTGTATTTACTCTGCCACGAAGTTGGCTGGCTAGGTAAGGCTTGATGTTTTTCAGAATCATTACTAGGTCACTCTGGAATAATTGTATAAAGTGACTTGGTGCTAGTCCAGTGTCAAAGTGTCAGTTTGTGCAAATGTGCAAGGTTGTGCAAAGTGATGAAAAGTGATGAAAAAAGCAGAGAGAGTCCCCGTATCTGTATCAGGTTCTAGGTGTTTCCTGGTTCAGACTCCGAATGGCCTGTGTTTGCTTTCATGGAGCAGAAGCGCTTCCCTGAATGCAACAGAGAAAAGAGTCCATTGTTTGGATGGCTGAGGTCCTTCACAATCTTCCTGGCTCTGATCCGGCACCGCTTGCTGTAGATGTCCTGCAGGTCAGGGAGCTCGGTGTGAATGGTACGTTCAGCTGAACGCACCACTCTCTGGAGGGCTTGTCTGTCCTGCATGGTGCTGTTCCAGAACCAGGAAGTGATGCTACCCGTCAGGACGGTCTCAATGGTGCAGGTGTAAAAAGTCTTTAGCATCTGAGAGGGAAGTTTAAAGTCCCTAAAACGTCTCAGGTGGTATAGACACTGCCATGCCTTCTTCACCAGGGTGTTGGTATGACAGGACCAAGTCAAGTCCTGCATGATATGAACACCTAGGTACCGGAAGCTGTCCACTCTCTCCAGTGGGGTTCCACTAATGGAACGGTGGTCGGTTGGTATGACCTCTGCTGCTTTGTACTGAACTCCACTATTAACTCCTTGGTCTTGCTGATGTTCAGGAGTAGGTTGTTCACCTGGCACCAGCTCTCCAGGTTTTTTATCTCCTGTAGGTAGGCCGTCTTGTCGTTGTTTGAGATCAGGCCCAATACAACAGTGTCATCAGCAAACTTAATGATGGTGGTGGCCACACAGTCATAAGTGTACAGTGAGTACAGCAGGGGGCTCAGAACACAACCTTGAGGAGCTGTGATGAGGTGTGTTTGCCCATCCGTACGGCTTGTGGTCTGTCTGTCAGGAAGTTGGAAATCCACTGGCACAGGGGTGTGCTGAGACCTAGGACCTCCAACTTGGAAGGAAGGAAAGTGGAAGGAATTATGGTATTGAACGCTGAACTGTAGTCCACAAACAGCATTTTTACATAATTCCCTTTTCTGCAGTCCAGGTGGCTTGTTGTTGTGTGAAGGAGGTGTGAAATGGTGTCCTCAGTGGAGCGGTTTTGCCTGTACGCAAACTGTAGTGGATCCAGTGTGTCTGGTAGTGATGCAGTGATGAAGTCTTTGACCAGTCTTTCAAAGCACTTCATCACTACTGATGTCAGGGCTACAGGGTGGTAGTCATTGAGGCAGGTGGGCTGGGGTTTCTTCGGAACAGGAACAATGGTGGACTGTTTGAAGCATGAGGGGCTGTAGACTGTTTCAGGGAGAGGTTGAAGATCTCGGTGAACACCGGTGCTAGCTGGTCAGCGCACACTTTCAGAACCCGACCTGTGATGCCATCTGGTCCAGCTGCCTTCCTTGTGTTCACTCTCCTGACTGCCCTCCTCACGTCATGCTCCGAGATGGTGAACGCGTTAACCTCATCGGCTCTCTCGGCATGCATGCTGTTTGTGCCACTAGCGCTGCTAGCGTGATTAGCTGCAGCCTTGAAGCAAGCATAAAAAGTGTTTAGCTTGTCTGCCAGAGAAGCGTCCCCATTCCCCATTCTGGAGGGTGGTGTTTTATAGTCTGTGATGGTTCTAAGTCCCTGCCACAGGCTCCTAGAGCCGCCATCTTGGAATTGCGACTATAGTTTCCTCCCGTACTGCCGCTTTGCCTCCTTCACCATTCTGCACACGCTGTAAGACGCAGCCTTGTAGTTGTCCATGTTCCCGGTGACAAGACCCACGTTGTAGGCAGCGGAGCGGGATCTCAGGGCGTCGCGGATGGTCTTATCCACCCACGGCTTCTGGTTGGGAAACGTCCTGGTGATGGTTTTCTGTACCGTATCATCCATTAATTTCCCTATAAATCCCACAACCACTTCCGTAAACATGCTGACGTCATCAGAGCTGCGCCGGAACATGTCTGCGTCATCAAGCGTGTCCTTCAGAGCGGCCACCGATTGGTCCGTCCAGCGTGTGACCTTTCTCTGCACCAGGGCTTCTGTTTCAGCCCCTGTTTGTACTGTATACAGGCATGAGGAAGATGGCGGCATGGTCCAATTTCCCAAACGGTGGTCGTGATTGTGCCTTATAGCTGTTCTTACATGGTGTGTAGCAGTGGTATAGTGTCCTTTCGCCCCTGGTGGGGCAGCTGATGTGCTAATGGAAATTTGGCAGTGCGTGCTTGAGGTTGGCACTGTTAAAAATCACCCAAAACAATGATTGCGGCGTCCCGGTGCTGTGTCTGGTGAAGGTTTAGTGTCTCGTGTAAGTCCCATATCGCAGCGTCCGTGTCCGCTTGAGGTGGAAAATAAACGGCACTGACTATGACCGAGCTAAATTCCCGAGGGAGATAAAACGGGCAAGAAGTTCAAGATTCGATGTGCAGGAGCATGAGAGGGGAACAATGCTCGCGCTGTCACACCAGTGGTTGCTCACCATCAGACACACTCCACCTCCCCTTGTCTTCCCCGAGTCCAGTGTTCTGTCAATGTGGTAAACCGAGAAGAACTTGGCTGGCTGGATGGCGTGGTCCGGTACCGCTGGGTTCAGCCATGTATCGGTGAAGCAGAGAAGGTTGCAGTCCCGAATGTCCCTCTGGAACTTGACCCTGAGGTCGTCGAGCTTGTTTTCCAATGACTGGACGTTGGTTAACAGGATACTAGGTAAGGAAGAGCGGTGTGCGCGTGCCCTCAGCCTGTTCCTGACGCCGGCTCGTTTCCCTTGCGGACGCCGGAACGAGTCACGTCCTTTGTTCTTCCTCAGGATCTCGCTCGGCCAAGATGGGTCCGGGTTCAAAAATGGCAAAAGGTGAGTCCATTGTGCACCAATATAAATAAGAGTGGCCCTGTCGTACGTAGTGATGGCCATCTTACAAAAAAAAAAAATGTGTATGTGTGAAAAAATACGAAAAATAAACAAAAACAACCAAGGTTTGGTCGGAGCAAGCATGATGGCTGCCGACCTCACCGGCGCCATCTTGGTCATCATCATTTCCAAATAAAGATCTTTAAGGTGGTCTCTGATAACATCTACAGATGTGGCAGTTAAGAATGCGTGTCAGAGGGACAGGAATCCCGCGAAGACTTGCGGCATTGTGCAGCATTGAGAGTGATGCTCTCGCGCAGGAAAGACGAGACCAGTAGGCGGCAGTCGTGTTTCATGTACATTGAAATCGAATAACTGCAGGGCTGCGAAGAGCAATTGGTGTATGTTATCAAAAGTACCACAAAAGCTATTTAAAAGCTTACGGAGCAGTCTGTTCTTGCAGTAGGCTACTTTGATGTCATAAACTGATCAGTGTGCGAAGCGTTGCATGAAGTCAAACATTAAATGATGTGCTTGGATCACGAGATTCGTAGCAATTCTAGATTAAATTCGTAATATTTTAAGAATAATATCATTATTTACATTGTGTTTAGAGTGATGAATAATATATTAGGCCTATTTGTGTATAGTGAAATTAATGTATTAATGAAATGACTTAAAGCATTAAGCTACGTTGAGAATACGCATAAAAGTGAAACTTTACTTATTGCATGCGCATCTACCTGTTTTAATAATAAGGTAGGTATAACTTATCTGCTTTGAACATCTGCTTGTTCACATTACTCCAAACACGTTGATGTATATGGCATTATAAATAAAACATTACAACTTAATCCCTATATTGCATGAGTTTAATACTGTTGCATGAAGTCAAACACATTAAATGATGTGCTTGGCCACGGAATTTCTTTCAGAAGCAGATTAAACAAGCAACAAAGAAAGTAAACTTGTGGAATTCATATTTAACATTTTCAGCTGTGAGTTTTCAATGTCATAACTTCATGGTGTGAGCTTTTATTGCGTGTGATGGAAGTGGGAAGAGCGCGTTGCCCTGCAGGCAGCTGAACACGGAGCGCGAGCATCCATCTAAAAAAAATCTTAAGATTCTACAAATGCGCCCTTCTTCTACTTACACACTTGTTTTGAGTGTAATGGATAAAACATATTGTGCCTAAAAGCTATTTTAAGCCATTGTTATAATATTATAGCAATCTGTGAAAATTTGTTGAGTGCTACAGTGCTGAATCTCAATGAAAAGGCATTCATGACTCTTTCCACATTCTTGTGTAGCTCGAATATCCTTTAATAATTCCAACTGAACCTGTTTGACCATGAAGCGAACCTCTGAAATTAAGGTAACTTCACTTCTCTGGACTTCTTCTGTCACCATCACCTTCAGGGCTTTTGTCAGTTGATCTGTGCTTTCTCCCTTATCTTGTTTCCATGCAGTTACTGTATCCAAGATTTGCTGATGGTTGGATTCCACCCTTGCAGCCAGTGTTGCAAGCTTTTCCTCATGCAAGAAATGGATTTTACAGATTCTTGGGTAAGATCTTTCACAGCTTTTTCCTGCCGTTTTTCACAGTCCATTAACTGATCCCAGTTTCCTTGAACATGGGTGGTGAGCTGATGGATTTCCCTTCTTGGAGTAGGGAGGTAGCCAGGGAGGTCATGCTGCATCGCTGAGGAGGGAGGTGAATCTCCAGCGGATGCACTTTTATACACTTGGGACCTGGGATGGGGCACAAGATGTGTGGGTGTAGAGTGATAGCTGGGAACCTGAATAGGTGGAGCGAATTGTCCTTGTTGCACGGGTGGCCAAAGAGGAGTGTCTGTGTCTGGGAGATCAATTTCCACAGAAGCTGAAGGAGAAAGGGGAGTAGTGGACATGTCTGTACTGTGTTTGTAAATCTGTGGGCAATATGTTGAATTGAAATGGCAAATAAAATCAAAAAAGAAATTCTGGAATGTATGAGTTTGTTTGCGGGGCAATAGGGGCACCAGGAAAATAAAAACCTAAAATTGTAAGCAATATGTTCAAGATTTACAAGAGTAAATCACACAGTTTAACCCAGTAAACACTTGAATCAATTGAAGTTCATATTGAAATTCACATTAAAGTCTCAGTTCATGCACTTTTTTATGTCTTTTTCAGTTCAAGTCCCTGTTCAGCACCACTTCTGTAGCGGTGGGCTACACCCAAGTGAACATTTTAACCAAAATAATACCAGTTCGGGCGCCAGACAGGGGTTAGCCTGTCAAAATAATTAAATAATTAACCCGGATTGCCGTCAAACGCCACCTATTGCATACAATGTTATTATAACAGCAAAATAATAATAATAACAATAGATACATCAGCAAAAATAAGGCACGTAGACGGAAAATTTCCGATTATGTTTCGTATATATTTTTGACAAGTAGGAAACTATACATTATACACTGATCATAAACAAACAAGAAACAAAACCAAACAAAACCAAAGAACAAAATCTGCGGCGATCGCGATGTTTTGTCTGCATTCACAGCAGCAGTTTCAAGCATCCGGTTCTCAATACAGTTCAGAACCGATGATCAAAAAAAAAGAAACACAAACAGGATTAGTTCCAGTCGGCCTCTTAGTAAGGAAAATCAATGTGCTAATATGATGAAGAAAAAAGAAATACTCACATTAAGGAGAGTTGTTTGTTGCGGTATGCGAGTGACGAATGTGGCATAGGTGGTCGGTGAATGTGTGTGTGTGTGTGTGTGTGTGTGTGTGTGTCTGAGCCATCCAGGCGGCAGCTCGGCTTGGGAACTTGGGACAGAGTTTCAAACAGTGGATTTGGGTGGATTTTCATTAAGGAAAGAAGGCATTGTGGAATAAAATTCTACTGTACTCACTACTAAAATCTGACTCCAGCTCCACACCGACCCGACAGCTCAGTCTGAGTGAGACTCACAGTTAACTAGGCCTCCAAACTAAATAAGCCAATCAAGCAGACTAGATGAATGCAGATAAGAGATTTTATTTTGTAATCAGCGCTGACACAAGAATTGAGATGCTCACGCATGAACGTCCCAACAACCTCTGTCCGGGGAACTCCAACTACAGCCTTTATATACATTTCCCTTATCTCTCCAGTGTAACACGTCACTGGTTCTTGCCGAGACAATCCCACCCATTTTCTTTTTGGACCTTTTAGGTTCTTTTGTACACCATTATCTTTGAATTTACAACTTTTCGAATACCATTATAATTAAACTTTCCTAAATCATTATATTAAAAATTGGGCGTTTCCGCCCCCACCAGTGGGATTGTCTTCGGCCACACTCTCTCCAACACCTCATTCTTCCTCAGGAGACAGCATGGGTAAGTTCTCAGTCCTTCAGGGGCCAGCACCCTTTCTTTTTTTATTTTTCTACATTACACTCTACACTTCACGGCTTTTCTGATTTATCCGCTGTCTTCTACTTATGTACTCTAGACATTTCGCCTGGTACCACCATCACCATCCAGCAAACGCTGCGTTTACTTCATGATGAGATCACTGCCGCTCCAGGTACCAGTGGAGTGAAGATTGACCATGATAATCTAGGGTGCATCTCTGCCATTGATTGGTCCAAGTTTGGAAAGCCTGGTACCGCAGAGAAGGCCTGCCAGACTGACATCATCGAAACAACTGTTTGTTCTCCAAAGCCCTTGCAGCCTGTGTGCAAGGTCCGTGACAGGCCAACATGCCGTGTTAAACCTTATATTGTTCTTAAGCTCAAACGATCTAACGAATAAACCTTACCTGAGAACTCACTCCTGCTGTCCCCCGATTATTTCACACAACATCAAGCACACACCTCATACATATATCCTCATTTACAAAATTATCTCCCACAGCATCCAGGTAAACCGCACTTCCCATTCACTCCTGAGACAAACACGCGACTTTGCGCTGGTCCTGCACTCGGATAACGATCTCGGCGACCCTCCGGCATTCACTCCAGCAATACACCTGCGTGAGTTTGCGCTCAGCTGATACCGGTGCAACCTCCAGCCCAGACACTCGTGACTTCTTCCTTTGATCCTCTAGAAAAAAAAAACACCATTTTGTTCCTAGACCACTATATATCTCACTACCTCACTTCCTTCCCAAATTAAATGATGTTCATGATGTTTATTTTGGTTTTTTACTTTTCGCTCCGCCTTTACTGCTCCGCCACAATGTAATAAATACTCGAGGCCCCTCCTTTTCATTTGTGTGGAAAGCATTGGGTCCTGTTGCTCAAATAACTACAAATAACAAATTGTGTATCTTTTTACTCTTACTCGTTCCTACT
>NC_080734.1:2175891-2190891 GCF_019097595.1 Hemibagrus wyckioides
CTGTGACACTGCTAATGTTACACTCCATAGTTACATCTTCTCCACTCTTTACTGTTCTCACATGAAGCTCCTTGATGTCAGAAGAATTTACTGTAAAAAGTGTTTAATATTTAATGATAATACAGTAATATTTCATATTGAATTAATTGAAGTTAAAGTTTTCAGAATGTTACTCACCAGCTGTGAAGAGAGAAAAAAGAACACAAAGAGCGACAAAGAGTGTGGTCATCGTTCCTGTTCAGACGAAGTGATAGTGAGGGAATGAACTTGTGTGTTCAGTAGAAAACCAGGTCCAGACTCACACCTGATTGGATGTTTTGAAGCTGTGGACTGATCTGATTGGTCCATTAGCTGTAATGAGATGAAGCTCACAGTGAGTTCTTGTCTATTCTGATGCTGTGATGAGTCACATGACTTTACAGATATGATATACTGGAGCTCTATCAGTCCTGTGTGCTGGAACCGCTCTGATAGAAGAAGATTAATGAAGTACTTGTAGGGAAAAATTTATTTACTAAAAAAATTTGCTAACAGTCAAACTAAAGAATGCTAATTTACTTTTAGAGCTTCCAGTTTAAGCTTAAGCTCCAGTGTTGTACCTTCAATGACCTTAAATATTGATTTACTTTCATGTTTTTTAGCTAAAAATACAAAACCCAGTCTCTTAAAGGCATCTTCTCAGTGACAGCTAAGCAGTTACCTTGTTCAGTCTCAGACACGTCTCAGAGATCAGTTATGTGTGTGAGTTGGGTGATATTAAGGAACTGTCTCACCACCAGAACTCACACACACTATGCTGACATTAATGACATTTCTACATGTTCCACAAAGTTTAAACACACAATTGTGTAGAATGTCTTTGTACGCTGTAACATTACAGTTTCCTTTCACTGGAACTAAGAGGAACAGACACTGTTCCAGCATGACAATGTCCCTGTGCACAAAGCAGCTCCATGAAGACATGATGTGTTAAGGTTAAGGTTGGAGTGGAAGAACTCGAGTGTCCTGCACAGAGCCCAGTCTTCAGTCTTTAACAGTGTTCAGTGTCCAGTCTCATGTCCACACACACATTACCACACTCTCAAACTTTTAAAATGTCGACCATTGTGCCCATACCAAGGAAATCTGTGATGAACTGCTTGAACGACTGATGTCCTGTTGTTCTGACCACCATTGTCAATAAATACTTTGAGAAGCTCATCAGAGACATCTGCTCTGTTCTGCCTGCCTCATTCGACTCACTGCGGTTTGCTTATCGTTACTTCTGTTCCACTCACAATGCCATTACCTTCACCCTACAAACTGCTCTCTCTCCCACCTGGACATAAAGAACAAGTACAGGAACAACACCACCCTCAACCACAGAGCTGTACAGAGAGTGGTGCAGACAGTCCAGCTCATCATCTGAGGTGAGCTTCCTTCCTTCCTTCCAGGACATCTACACCAGGCGGTGCAGGCAGGAGACTCCAGTCACCTGAACCATGGACTGCTCTTGCTGCTATCATCAGGCAGACAGTATCACAGCATCAGATCCTGCACCAGCAGGCTGTGGTACAGATTCTTCTCACAGAGAGAGAGAGAGAGAGAGAGAGAGAAAGAGTGTGTGTGTGTTTGTGTGTGTGTGTGTGTGTGTGTTTGTGTGTGTGTGTGTGTGTGTGTGGAGCTTTGTTGTGTTCTGCAAGATCAGTAGCCTTTCTAAAGTCAGGCCTAAGTTTAAGTTAACATTATTTAATAAAGAACTCTCATTCTGGTGTGAATGTACTGGTCACTACAACACCCTGATTACACAAATAAACTTAGATTAAAACACTAACATTCACTGTGTCGAGGTGATGAACTGAATTAATTCTGGATTTTAAAGTTCTGTTCTCATTACTGAAGTTTCTCAATAATGAAATGTGTCTCTGAGTTTTAACTTCTGTTCTAATGTTCTAATCTCTGGCTTTATAAAAGTCTAACATCTCTTTCTGTCTTTTGTTTGTATCTCTCACTTTAAACCACAGAGCTGTTTCCACTAACACTGACACACACACTCTCTGGTGTGATGGACACTAGAGCACAAACATCTCAAACAGCAGCATGAGGCCATTAAGGTTTTTACCACATCAAAGGTGTGAAACTGCTGGACTCATAGACTAAATAATGAATTAAATAAATAATTCTGAATGTTTTATCCAGGTTAATCCTTAAATTATCCATATCTCCCTAAAGACGTGAGTTTATACTTTAATACCGATTCTTTCTCTGTTATACAAGAAGTCCACAGTTACAGCACTGTATAAGTCTGTATACTTTATGAGTCTGTATAAATAGTGTTGTTAATATACTGCATTATATTTATTAGAGACATTTTTATGAATGAAGTCCAGCTTTTGTGTTCCAGCCTGAGATTCTAATAGAAAAACATTTAGACTGTTGACCCAAAATAAGAGCTTTTTAAGAGCTTTCTCAGACTTGATCTTGGACACTTTTGTCCACTCTCATGTGTTTCTAGCCTATTTTGGGGCCTGGGATTATAATCCCAGGTTTGTTTCCACACAGAGGAATTCATTATTTGCCATTGTTTTGACTTCAGATGATATACTTAAAATAAAATAGTTTTGTCACAAACAGATGCCTCCACAGACCGGGATCAGACCCAGATGCAGAGACATTTTCTATTATTTTACAAACACAAAGATGTACACAGGAAACACTGGGGAGAAAACTCAGAAACAGTGATGCATAAACAGGATACCAGGAACAAAATAGGAACACAACTATAACGAGGACTCAGAGAAAAACAAACACTACACAACCGGTATAAACAGGGAAAGTGGTAATGACACATTAGGAACAGGTGTGCAGAGATAGGGAGGGACTAAGGATCGGGCAAGGCAAATACACGTGAAAACACAAAAAAACAAAACAAAAACATGACACAGAACACATGCTGCGGGAAAGCCCCTGGTGTTCCAGCAGGAAAATTGCCAACCATCCTGACAGTAACCCTCCACTCGAGGCGCAGCTCCCGACTCACCAACCCAGAAGCATGCCCGGAAGTCAGAAGGGCCAACAGTCCGGGCAAGGAGCAGAGAGGAGCGAAAAGCACAGTGAGGTCCAAGGGGGGAGCAAGGGCCACCACAAGGTTTAAGGAGGAAGCGAGTAACATGGCGAGGCACATGAAGGAAGCGAGGGACATGGTGGCAAAGCCAGGGAGCCCTGAGTGATGTCCAAAGCCGAGCTGGAGGGCCGAGCAAAATCCTCGGCTGAGAAGAAAGTCCAGTGAATCCCAGAATGAGCTGTAGAAGCTGAGCAACAACCCCAGCTGAGCCGGGGAGAGAGCAATGTCCTGAAAGGGAGGGAGGTATGGAAACATCCTCTGCTAAATGCCAACAATACTTTATGTCCTCAAAGGATCTGACAGAAGGCTGGAACAGAAACCAGGCCATCCTCTGATGGTACAGAAGTGAGGCGGCATTCTCCAGATGTTCACAGGAACTGAAGAAAAACACTTTGGTACACCCTGGACAGGTCACCAGTCCATCACAGGGCCATATATGGACTGACAACCACACACACTTTTTGGACTATGGGAGGAAACCCATGCAGGCACAGGGAGAACATAAAAACTCCACACAGAAAGGCCACTGCCTGTTCTAACCCAGGATTCAAACCCAGGGCCTTCTTGCTGTGAGGCAACAGTGCTAACCGCTAAGCCACCTTGCTGCTCAATACAGGAAACAGTGCGGAGAAAATTCAGACACAGCAATACCAAAACAGGATACTGGGAACAAAAGAGGCACACACAATGAATCATAAAAAATAAATGCAACTGTATTAATAGGGAAGGTTATAATGACACATTAGAAACGTGTACAGATGTAGGGAGGGACTAAGGATCAGGTGGGGCAAACACGTGAAAACACAAAAAAAACACATTACACAGAACCCACACTGCCGGTAAGCCCCCTAGTGTTCCGGCAGGGAAATGTCCAACCATCCTGACAGGCAACGACAAGGGCAGAGAGAGTGTGAATAAGGAAAATTTTATTACACAGACAAAAGAAAGAGGTAGAAGCTGCAAATAATGATGATGATGATGATGAGGAAATATACAAAAAGCTAAATATTTAAAATATTTACAAAAAACAGCACAAACAAAAACCCAAGGGAAAAGGGTGGTGCTCACTCCTAATCTAATGTGTGTAAAACAATAAACAACAGTGCATTATGTATTTCGTGTGATGTCTACCTGTCCCCTTTTCACTGGTATACTCTGAAACTTTAACCACTTCACACAGGTTGATGAGGATGGGTAGTTTTTCAGGCCAATTGCAAGCACTTGATCACTTCTTCAATTCCATATGTCACTTATGCAAATGCAATATTGCTGGAGATTCATTTTGTACCAGAACACAAGCAGTGAGAGAGCATGAGCAAACCAATATCAGAATATCAATTAGCCATGAAATACCTGGAACCCTAGACTGGGGTCCAGGTTATAGAACCTGATAAAGGTGTGTAGAGAAGATCGGACTGCCACAACACAAATTTCTTGGAGGGTAACACCCCTGGCCAGGGCACTGGACGAGGCAATATCCCTGGTAGAGTGAGCTTAAACTCCTAGAGGCAAAGCAATACCGTGCACCTAATAGGCCTGGGAAATAGCCTCAACTACCCAGACTGCCAAGGGCTCCTTGGAGACCAGATTGTCTTTGTTCTGGCTCCCAAAACAGACAAAAAAGGAGGAGGACATATGCCACAAGCTTGAGTGATGGACATAAGTTGTCACGGCCCAGGCGTAGCAAGTGCAGCCTCTCCTGTTCTGCTGACTCATTGGGCGGAGCACAGAAGGCCTGTAAGATGTATCCTGCCAGGCTGGAGGATAGCCTTAGTCATGCCAGGGGCAAATTCTAAGCAGGCAGGGGCGACTGATGGAGTCTGCAGATCTCCTAATCTTTTAAGGGAGGCCAAGGCTAAGAGCAGAGCCATCTTTAGGGTAAAAAATGTTTCAGAGCATGACTCCATGGGCTCCAAGAAAGTTTTGTGCAGCCCCTCCAGGACCACAGAGAGGTACCGGAAGAGGAGGCATGGTCCACAGCAATAGTGGCCACATACACTTTTAAAGTAGAGGGGGACAGGTCATGGGAAAGGTGAAACTGCAGAAACTCCAACACTGTACTGAACAGCCAGTGAAATGGGTCCTGACACTGCTGATTGAACTTGAGGTTAAAAAGCCTCCAATTCAGAGCGTACAGCTTTCTGGTGGAGGGAGCCCTAGTGTTCAACAGAATCTCCACTACATCAGATCATAGGCCTGCCTCTAGAAACTGGTCCCCCTGAGGGTCCAGACCCAGAGATTCCAAATCTCAAGGCTGGGGTGTAGGATTGCCACCTGTGCGTAAGAGACGAGATCTTCCCTGATGAGAATCTTCCAAGGAGTCTCATCTAGGAGTCTGCAACCCAAACTCAAGCAGACCAACAAGAAGCCACTAGAAGAAGATGGACTCAAACATGGTGCACTCTGGCTAGTACTTCTGGGAGAAGAGCTACAGTGGGAAAGGTGTACAGGCAGAGTCTTGGTCATGTCTATACCATCCAGGCCCAGAGGGGCCAGGTGAGAAAGGGAATACCATAGCGGACAGTGAGTCAATTGTTTGGAGGTGAACAGATCTACTTCTGCCTGGCTGAAAATCTGCCAAATACACTCAACCACCTGCAGGTGGAGACTCCACTCCCTGGGCCTTAGCACCTGCCTCTACAGGCAATCAAATCCTGATTTTCATGCCCTGGGAGAAGCTTTGGCCTAGCAGAATAGCTTTTTAGAGCTGACAGGATGGAAGCCACCTGAGCAAGAGACAGACATGCCTGCATCTTGGTGGAGTCCCAAACTACCCTCAAAGAGTGGTTCTCTGAGAAGGAGAAAGCACACACCTCTCTGGGTTCAACTTGAGGTCAAAAGACCTTATATGGGCAAGCACAGAATCTTGATGACTAGCTGCCATAGCCTTTGACTGGGCCAGAATTATCTACTCACCCAGTTAATTAAATACATGTATGCCAGGGCAGTATACATACACTTCATAAACCTGTGTGGCAATAGAGCCAGACCAAAAGGAAGAACACAATACTGGTACTCTTCGCCCCCGAAAGCGAACTGAGGTAATTCCTGTGCTTTGGAAGAATGTCTTTATGAAAATAGGCTTCTTTGAGGTATATCATCACAAACCAGTCCTCGGACCTGATCTGTGACACAATAAGCTTGAGCATGAGCGTCTTGAACTTGAACGTTTTCAGTCCAAAAAATGCAGGTCCAAAATTGGATGCAGGCCTAACCTTTTTGTACGAGATCTAAGAACCACTGAAACACACCTGTCAGAAGCTGCCAGAGGTGGCCGGGCAGCTAGGCTACTTCCTCTCCACTTGCTTCTTTTGTCTACCCATCCCGAGGCATCTAGAGATATACCAGCTCCAGTTGGATTCCACTTCACCCGCCTTAGCTGATGAGCTTTGTTTTCGGTAACTGTAATGGATGTGGATGCGTTTTACCTTGTGGGAAAATATCAGGCCTCTGGAAGCGAAAAACAGAAATTTCGGCTGCTGTGGCAAAATGAAGGTAGATGAATGAACCATTGAAAATTATGTGGCACACAGTATGAAATTGTGTTCTGTCCTTTCAGGTCTGTCCTTTACAAGAGTTCTCTACACCTGTGAGTACTAACCTTCCAGAAATCTGATTAGGATTGCTGGGCGGCATCTTATGGTGCTGCTGTCTGTGCTGTCTGTTTTGTTTTCTTTCTTTTTCTGCTGTGTGCACTGCTTGGCATGGGTTGTGGCATGTTATGTGTGTGACATGATTGTGTCTGTGTCTGTGATGTTTTTTATTGATTTCTGTTTCTTGCTTGTATGATAGATTGTTTTTTATTGTCCCATGTGTGTTCTAGGAGTCGAGACCCCAGCGCAGGCCTCAAGTTGTCCTTCCTGTGTGGTGGTGGTGCTTTTGTCACTGTGGCTGTGCATGATCTGGAATTAGCAGTTTATAAAACTGTTTATCTTCAAATTGCAGATGTGTTCCAGATGTGAACTTCAGTGCAGCTCATTCCACTTATCCACAGAAATATTCTCCTTCATAATCTTCTTTTGTATTGTTAATATTAAGATGAAATTTATGGTCATTTACACTAATAATGAAGCAACTATCTTTGACTGACCAAAACAGTTTGACCAAAGATAATGCTTTCTTCCAGGTTCTTCCTAAATGCACTAATGAAGCCAAACACTTTAATGAATTTAGATTCATGTTCATATTTAAGAACATTGATCAAATTTTTTCAGCTTCACTCGGAGAAGAAGTCTGAGTTACGCTTCTGATGCTACCTCAGAGCTGAATTCAGGGAAAACAGTGTCAAAGAAAGACTCAGAGATTGAGTGGTGAAAAGTTTACTGAGACCAACAGGAAATAAAGAAGAAAGTTGTAGTATTTGGTGTTATCTGTAGGCATCATTGATAAATAAAAGCAGAAACAGATTCAGGTTAATGCATATACTGATTGTTTGATGTAAAGGTGAGATGAGATGAGGCCCTAAGAGCTGCTTGATTCCAGATTCTCTCTTTTCTTATATGTCACTGGAACAGAGCACCATTTCAATTCTCATGGATCCACTGAGGTTGTGAGTCAGTGAGAACAGTGGTGTGGTTAACAGCCACCACTCTAGTGGACGGGCGAGTTTCTTGGGATTGAGGATTTTTACTAGTACAGCATCACCTGGGAGAAAAGGCAAATTACACAAATAAACTTAGATTAAAACACTAACATTCACTATCTACAGGTGATGAACTGAATTAATTCTGGATTTTAAAGTATTCTCTCTGTACTCATTACTCAAGTTTCTTAATAATGAAATATCTGAGCTTCAACTTCTGTTCTAATCTTCTCATCACTGGCTTTATAAAGGTCTAACATCATTTTCTGTCTTTTGTTTCTATCTCTCACATTAAACCACAGAGCTGTTTCCATTAACACTAACACACTCTCTGGTGTGATGGAAACTAGAGCACAAACATCACAAACAGCAGCATGAGGCCATTAAGGTGTTTACCACATCAGAGGTGCTGAAACTGCTGGACTCATAGACTGCAGCAGCACTTTGTCTAAACATTTATAATTCATTTCTCCCAAAAGGTGTGAGTTTATACTTTATACCAAATATTTTTCTGTTGTTAAGTGCTTTATGGTGGATAACAGGCCTTACACAGTTAGAGCACAGTCTCTGGCACACTGAATAAATAGGGCTCTTAACACACTACATGATATTTATTCTAGACGTTTTATATTAATGAAATCTAGACAGAGATTCTAACACAGACATTTTAGACTGTTAACATGACCCAAAATAAGTCAGTGTGAGCTGCTGGTTAAAACACTCAGCCTCTGAAACTCAGAAACCACAATGCTATTTCTGTTAATCTGAAACTAATGCATGGTGTGAGAGTGCTGCTGCAGCTAATAACACTTTTACAACTGTCTTAACACCATTCTCAGACTTGGCCTGAATGTTTCAGTCCACTCTCATCATTGTTTCTAAGCTTGTTTTTGGCCTTGGCTCATAATCCAAGGTTTCTTTCACACAGTGGAATTAATTTGTATTGTATGTTTCAGCAGCCAGATGTGCACCAGCTTAATAGAGACAAGGACATTATACAGTAGAGGCTTATTAACTTCCTTCTACGTAATTCTGACTAGACAGGAGGTCTTGTACTAGGACCACATGCAGCTGGAAGTAAGCTTTCTGATTATATAGGTACTCTCTGTGACCTTTCAGTTCCATCATGTGCAGCAGTAAAATACCTTGGTGTGTTGATTGACTCCAGTCTTTGAAGATGTAGATAATATTATTAGGGTTCATCTCTTTGACCACAATTTTGGTATAAATAAATATGGACATGATTTATATTAATCATTAAAGTCTTGCTGTTCATTCTAATTATGTAATATCCAATCCTGATTGCATCATGTTCAAACCCTTGCCTTGTGTCTACAATTTGATCTTTTCTTTTACTCATTAAATGTTTTGTATATTGGACTGAAAATTGGAGCCAGTAAACCAAAATGTTGACATTTGAACTCAAATTGACCGTTTACCGTTCACAATTATGGATTATTCATATTCAACTATTCAACTATCATATCCGTGATAATCTGTTTTCCTGCACACTGTTTGAACCTTCAGTTTCTATGGATTGTTTATCTGCCTGATAAATCATTAAAGACTGTTCAATTTGACCTCTGCCTCACATTTAGGTTTCAGCCGTCCGTCCTGACACAAAGTTGGTGTGTTTCCAGCAGGAGAAATAGCAAGTGGTGATGATTATATCTGATATATATGGAGGTATGTGTGATGTCTGGACTTTTTCTCCATTGTCTTTTACTGAAGGTCCTGCTGAATTTCCTGTTTCAGACTCCCACAACGCTGCATCCCTGTTCATTGTGTTTTAAATCATAAACTCTCACTTTTCACACCATATGACTCGCTAAAAACATGTTTCCATAATCCCATTATGTTTATTTCACTATTTTATTTTTAATAAAGGATTCTGCATGACTAGAAAAGAAATATAAAGGACAAATGAAATTTGGTTCACAGTTTTAATGAAAAATATTTTTATTAATTATTTTAAAATAATGATTTCTTCCTTTTGTTCTTTTTTTCAACAGATACTGCAGGTCTGTAAAATAAATAATAAAAAAACATTTGGTTATTAAAATAATCTCATTGTTGCAAAATGATTATTAGAAATAATGTGTTTTTACTTGTATTGTGAGATCTACAGTGTAGAGCTTACAGTTAAAGTAATTATATGTTACTTATGGAATTATTCTGTCTGATCACATCAGAATTTATGTGTAACATGGCTGTTGTTTTTGTATGAATTGTGATCCTTGTGGCCTAATAATAATGTGAATAATAAATGCTAAATGTAAATGATAAATACTTTACAGTTGTATTCTATAAAAGCAGGTCAGATCTTTTAGGATTGTTTGTTCTAGGATGGTGAGCCTCCTAGCTGGACTAGAACTGACCACTGAATCCAGAAGAGGACAGAGTTGATTCACAAATCCCAACTCAGTGAAACACCTTAAACTTAGAACTCTGACACTGTATTATGCATTAAGGCTGTTGCCTACATGGACCAAAGACAAATTGGAGGACATTTTAGCATCTAAATACTCGGACTGGCTGATCCCACACACACACACACAGAAACACACACACACACACAACATGTACTCCTTCTGTTTGCCTGTGACACAGATCTCCATTTCATAATGTCACTGGTGAGCAGGCTTTGTTTTCAGATGTAGAACAGAAGAAAGACTCTTTCATATTCAGATTCCTGCTCTGCAGAATTCAACATCAGATTTGTGGAAACGTGGAGGTCAGTGTAATACTCCTGAAAAGAGGATTAATAAAGAGATAAGAAAACGCGCTGAAGTATCTCTGTATTTAACATTAATTATAAAAATAAAGACTTATGCATATAACAGCAGCTCAATACATTACATCAATACTTGCAGTAATAACTGACTATAACCATGAGAGACTTTAAATACTTTTCATCACACTAGGAAAAAAACAAGGAAATACAAGCAACAGTCGACTTAACAAGCATCCTCTAATTTACACAATTCACACAATTTACACGCTAAACCCCCACGAAGACATGGCCGTTACAGTCGACACTCAAACCCCATGCTTTTACAAACGGAATAAGACTTTCAGAATGCACACAAACACAGAGAATATATAACATCATTACTATCTATGTAACGATTCATGCAGAACCAGAGCGCCAGAGGGAGCCATCACCCGAATATTGACATTTGCGAACTCACTTCCTGTCTTACTCGGGTATTTAAGCAGCACGCTGCCTATTGTTCCCTGCAAAGTATTGTTCTCTCCAGTGGATTACGTACCAAGCCTTGTTTATTGTTCCTGATTGCCTGCTACGTGTATGATCATTGCCTGTTATTGTTTTGCGGTTTTGGTTTCTGTTTGCTAGTTATTGATTTTCCAGTTTTTGACTCTTTCGCTTAGCCATATCGATTCCGATTCTTGTGTGCCGTTTTTTTGAATAAAGATCTGCTTATGGATTCTACTACGCCTGCCTCGAGCGCGTCCTTACGGAATACTTCGAGAGAATCCAGCGCAACCATAGTTCATCAAGGACACATGATCCGGTTCTACCAGGACCAGGTGGAGGAGTTAAAAGCCACCAACGCGCTGCTACGACAACAACAATCTCCCGCCGCAGCTCCAGTTCCGCCTCCGCGCAGTGAATTACCACGCTTCGCGCTGCCAGAAAAGTTTGATGGTGCCGCGGATCGATGCCTTTCCTTTTATCTCTGCTGACGGGCAAGGCACTGGATTGGGCTTCGGCTGTGTGGGATTCGGATCCTCAGGTCAAGACCTCAGCTGATTACTTCACGAATCTGATCAGGGAAGTGTTCGAGTACCTGGCAGGAGGTAAAGATATTTCTGTTCTATTACTGGAATTACTCCAAGGGACTGATACAGCTGCTGATTTTGCTATTAAGTTCCGCACGCTCACTGCTCAGTCAGGCTGGAATGAGGCGGCATTAATAGCGGTGTTTCGGGAAGGACTTACTAGGGAGTTGAAGACTGAAATGGCGTGCAGAGACACTGATGTTACTCTCTCCCAGTACATATCCACTGCTATTCGCCTTGACAACCTGCGGCGCCAGCATCGTACTCACACCCCCACACCTCGTTCCTCACCACGTTGCACTATGGAATACCACAGCCAGAAGGAGGAAGCCGCCGAGCCTATGCAACTGGGGAGGTCTCGTGTTTCTGAGGTGGAGCATGAACGTCGTATGCAGATGCAGCTGTGCTTCTACTGTGGACAACCAGGTCACAGAGTCTTCCAACGCCCAGGGAAGCCTGCCACATCCCAGAGAGAAGTCGTGAAACTGGTTTCTAAGGTTTCTCTTCCTGCCTACGTCCCTCACAATGACTCCCGTTTTTTCGTGACAGCGCTGGTTGACTCTGGATCAGCAGTTAACCCGATAGACGGCAACCTGGTATGTGAGCTTGGCCTATCTACTATCCCATGCACTCCGCCGTTAAGAGTCACTGCCATAAATGATCAGCCCATTGGGGAGGGCCTTCTTACTCACCACACACCTCTCATGGAGGTTCAGATCAGACTATTTCACAGAGAAAGACTGAGATTTTTTGTTATTTCCTCACCATCAAACCCTGTCGTCCTAGGCCTTCCCTGGCTACAACTTCATGACCCGGACATTTCATGGAAGGAGGGGGAATTAAAAAGGTGGTCCACCTTTTGCCTTGAGAACTGTTTTGGCAACCCGATAACCCGGCCATGCCTTTCCACGTCTATCGAAAGCCCCGAATCATCGCTCCAAGTCACACTCCCTAAAGAATACCAAGATTTCCAAGAGGTCTTCAGTAAAGAAAAGGCCGCCAGATTACCCACACATCAACCCTGGGACTGTGCCATTGACCTTCTTCCGAAACACCTAAGAATCGCATTTACTTCCTGAAAATCTTGCTATGGAGGAATATATTGAGGAAGCCCTTGCAGCTGGATACATCCGCCCGTCTATGTCACCAGTGGCAGCAGGGTTCTTTTTCATAGAAAAGAAGGATGGCAGTTGACTTCAGAGGCCTAAATGCAATCACAGTCCCGTATCCTTACCCTCTTCCCCTGGTTCCCGCAGCCCTCGAACAGTTACAGGGAGCTAAAATCTTCACCAAGCTTGACCTGCGCAGCGCCTACAATCTCATCCGGATAAAGGAGGGCGACGAATGGAAGACGGCGTTTCACACAACACACGGACATTACGAGTATCTGGTCATGCCATATGGACTTACGAACGCCCCCGCCGTCTTCCAGTCACTTATCAACGTAGTGTTCAGGGATATGCTAAACAAATTGGTCATTGCTTACATAGATGACATCCTCATATATTCCGCCAGCCTAGATCAACACATTTCTCATGTTCGCACTGTCCTCCAACGCCTCACCAACCATAATCTCTATGTGAAACTGGAGAAATGTGAGTTTCATTGTTCCTAGATAGCATTTCTAGGATATGTAATCTTGCATGAAGGAGTGGAAATGGATCAATCGAAAGTGTCTGCCATTACATCCTGGCCCGAAGCTACCTCCATCAAGGGTTTGCAACGCTTCCTTGGACTTGCGAACTTTTACAGGAGATTCATCAGGAACTACAGTACCATTGCTAGCCCATTGACTTCATTGCTGAAGGACAAGCCCAAGAAATTAAAGTGGACTGATCATGCCAGAGCTGCTTTTCAGAAACCTAAGAAAAGCTTTTCTTCCCCTCCGACACTCTGTCATCCTAACCCTGAGCTGCCATTCGTAGTGGAGGTGGATGCTTCGAGCTGTGGGATAGGGGCTGTGCTTTCTCAACATCAACCTGAGTCCGGAAAACTGCATCCTTGTGATTTTTTCTCCCGAAAGCTCACACCGGCCAAAATTAACTATGACGTAGGGAACCGGGAGCTACTATCGATAAAGACTGCCCTGGAAGAATGGAGGCACTGGCTCGAAGGGGCCCGCCACCTGATCCTGGTCCTTACTGATCACAGAAATCTGGCCTATCTTCGGGAAGCCAAGCGTCTCAACCCACGCCAAGCTAGGTGGGCTCTATTCTTTACGAGATTAAAGTTTTCAGTCTCCTATCGCCCTGGGTCTAAGAATGGGAAAGCAGATGCCCTGTCTCGAATCCATGAAACCCTAGAGCCACCATCCAGCCCACAGCCTATCCTTCCACCATCTGTCCAAGTAGCTCCTGTGCAATGGGACCTGATGAACGAAATTGAATGGGCACAATTGACAGAAGCTCCTCCCCCAACATGTCCACCGACCAAAGTTTATGTACCCACAGGTCTCCGCCAACAAGTATTACGATGGACCCATGAGAGCCTGAGTTCAGGACACCCCGGCACCCGTAGAACCATTCAGCTGGTACGACAAAGATTCTGGTGGCCGTCGCTCAACCACACTGTTGAGGAGTTTGTCCATTCCTGCTCGGTCTGCGCACAATCCCGAACAAGCCGTCAGCTACCAGAAGGTCTACTTGAACCATTGCCAGTTCCATGCCGACCCTAGTTTCACATCTCAGTAGACTTTCTCACAGACCTCCCTGTCTCTCAATGTTTCACCACAGTCATGGTTGTAATTGACCGATTTTCCAAGTCCTGCAAGTTAATCCCCATGAAAGGTTTGCCTACTGCCATGGAAACAGCCACAGCCATTTTGCAAAACATCTTCCGTCACTATGGCTTACCTGAGGACATTTCTGATCGCGGCCCACAGTTCACATCTCGTGTGTGGTCGGAGTTTTGCAAGCAACTCGGGATCAATGTCAGCCTCAGCTGTGGGTATCACCCCCAGTCCAATGGCCAAGCGGAGCGGCTTAATCAAGAAATTGGGAGGTTTCTAAGAACATACTGCAGCCATGAGCAACACCGTTGGAGTGAGTTTCTCCCCTGGGCTGAGTATGCCCAAAACTCATTGCGCCACTCCTCTACCGGCTTAACTCCCTTCCAATGTGTATTGGGCTATCAACCTCCGCTCTTTCCTTGGTCTGGGGAACCCTCGGATGTGCCCACAGTTGAGGACTGGTCAAGACGAAGTCAGGAGGTCTGGGAAAGAGCTCATGTTCGTCTCCAGAGGGCGATCTGACGACAAGAGTTCCAAGCTAACCGGTGTCGTCGAGGTGGCCGCCTTCAGTATCTGGTGGATTGGGAGGGATACGGCCCAGAGGAACGTTGTTGGGTTAATGCATAGGACATTCTCGACCCCTCACTCACAGAGGAATTCCATCCTCTGGGGGGGGGGGGGGGGTTCTGTGACAATTCATGCAGAACCAGAGTGCCAGAGGGAGCCATCACCTGAATATTGACATTTGCGAACTCACTTCCTGTCTTACTCGGTTATTAAAGC
>NC_080734.1:2195891-2213391 GCF_019097595.1 Hemibagrus wyckioides
GGACGCGAGAAATATGAGGACTTTTCCAACAACAGCTCATGTGGAACAGAATTAAAACACTGATGGACCACAAGAACAACCAGCGCTCTGTAACCTAGCAACGTCTCTAAATAACACCTTTCTTTGTAGGCTTTGGTTATGTGGAGTGACCAGTGTAAGACATCTCTGTGAAGCTGTTGCTTTAGAAACAATAACAGAAGCAACCTGAGACTTCAACTCGAATTTATTTCAGGTAGATGAATTTATTTAATGTTGGAAACATTTCAATTATTTATGAAATATTTATATACTGTATATACATATAATGTACTCTAAACTCCAATGTTTTCCTTTGATAAAGTGTTTTATTATTTATTTAAAAAATATGTGCAATTAAAGGTTACACCAATATGCAGAGAAACACAGGATAATGATATAAAAATAATAATTATAATAATTATATTCAGGAAATGTAACAATATTGAATTTTTGGGAAAAACAGTAATCTTCCTCTCCCCCTTTCCCCTTATCAGGCATGACCTAATAAAATGTGCCTTACAGCAGTAAATCTCCAGTGTCTGATGATTTAAATTCTCTATTTTATTTTAACTTGTGCATAAACGTCTTCATGGCTCTTTTCTCTGGATGTTCTGGAGGATGAAGGTTTCTTAGCAAAACTCACAGCTGCATAGTTCAAGACATCATCATCATCAGCAGCCTGATAAAGAACAAGAGCTGTTTATTAACCAGAGAGGATTAAAGACTAAAATAATGATTACTCTGATATTTTGGTGAATAATTGTCTATTAAAATTCTCTGTGCATTCAGATGTGGATTTATTTAACAGAATAGAATCACAGTTAATAGAAGACTGGATTACCTGATTGGTGGGAATTTGATGGTTGCTTGATGAAGAATCTGAACAATAATACACACAAGTAAAGATTAAATGTAGAAAAGATTCACATTTAGACTTTATACAATAACTCTATAAATAACAACAATAATAAAAGTAAACAAACCTTTTCTGTGATTTTTATATAAAACTCCAACCAGAACTGTGATTACAATAACAGAGATTATATTGGAGACGGCTAAAGGAATAATCCAATAGTCTTCACCTGAAATGATGAAAATGCACACGATGTATAAATTTACAACTTTTATAAATATTTTATGATTTATTAACAGGGAGAGGTTTTCACTATGGAACATTCTGTTATAGACAGTGAAAGGAAGATTATTTTATCCATATTCTTACCTTCATCATCGCTGCTTGTTGAATTTTCAGTAGTAGATCCAGATGTAGGACGGTGTGTCGTCTCTTTATCTTTACAAATAAATTAGAAAAGCAGCAAACAAACAGAAATGATACGAAATATGAATAATGTGAAATATTCAACATTTAATGCATATGTACTAGGGATGCAACAATACAGTTAACCCACGGTTCAATTCGTACCTCGGTTTTTTAACCACGGTTTTCGGGTCGGTTCTGATGGCTTGGCAAATTAAAGTGTTTTTTTTTTCATTATTCTTTGCTTAGGTGACAGGAACAGTAAGATGCAATTCTCTTTATTTTACTTAAATACAAAAATCTACTTGTACACATGTACACATCTTTGTGCTTTAGCCAATTCGTTTTAGATTTTTTTGCGCGTCTTTCCGTAGAGGTCAGGAATTACCTCAGTGCTAAAAAAAGGACGTGACGGTAGCAGCGGTGCTTTCTCGTATTTTTGCCTCACTTCTCCACTCTCCAGGGTTAGATTGTGAAATCTGACACCAGCATCACAAGCATGGTTAAGTGCTCCTAACTTTAGTGCTCACTGATTGGATATTTACTGACGGGGAGGCGTGTCTGTCTCAGCACATAGACATACAGTACAGGCAAACACAAACAGGCGGTTCAGAGAGAAATAAAACACATGGAAATTATTTCTAATTATTTCAACAAAAAAACGAAAATAACGTGATTCACATACGAGTATTGAACCGTGGAGATCGTACCGAACGCTTCAATATTATATTGAGTATTGTGGCATCCCTAATATGTACACATAATTCTGGTTAAAGTGTTGATCTGGAATTAGCAGGTTATCAGAGTAAAACTGTTTACCTTCAAATTGCAGATGTGTTCCAGATGTGAACTTCAGTACATCTCCTTCTGATTCTCCACAGAAATATTCTCCTCCATCATCTTCTCTTATATTTTTAATATTGAGATCAAATTTATGGTCATTTACACTAATACTGAAGCGATTATCATTAAATCTATCAGCCAATTTGTAGCCCAAATCATTTTTGTATGGTTTTGCAAAATACTGAGGCAATTTTCCTGAACTCTGTCTGTACCAAACTACTTTATCTTTCCCTGTGACACTGCTAATGTTACACTCCATAGTTACATCTTCTCCACTCTTTACTGTTCTCACATGAAGCTCCTTGATGTCAGAAGAATTTACTGTAAAAAGTGTTTAATATTTAATGATAATACAGTAATATTTCATATTGAATTAATTGAAGTTAAAGTTTTCAGAATGTTACTCACCAGCTGTGAAGAGAGAAAAAAGAACACAAAGAGCGACAAAGAGTGTGGTCATCGTTCCTGTTCAGACGAAGTGATAGTGAGGGAATGAACTTGTGTGTTCAGTAGAAAACCAGGTCCAGACTCACACCTGATTGGATGTTTTGAAGCTGTGGACTGATCTGATTGGTCCATTAGCTGTAATGAGATGAAGCTCACAGTGAATTCTTGTCTATTCTGATGCTGTGATGAGTCACATGACTTTACAGATATGATATACTGGAGCTCTATCAGTCCTGTGTGCTGGAACCGCTCTGATAGAAGAAGATTAATGAAGTACTTGTAGGGAAAAATGTATTTTCTAAAAAAAAATTAGCTTCTAATTTTGCTAACAGTCAAACTAAAGAATGCTAATTTACTTTTTGACCTTCCAGTTTAAACTTAAGCTCCAGTGTTGTACCTTCAATGACCTTAAATATTGATTTACTTTCATGTTTTTTAGCTAAAAATACAAAACCCAGTCTCTTAAAGGCATCTTCTCAGTGACAGCTAAGCAGTTACCTTGTTCAGTCTCAGACACGTCTCAGAGATCAGTTATGTGTGTGAGTTGGGTGATATTAAGGAACTGTCTCACCACCAGAACTCACACACACTATGCTGACATTAATGACATTTCTACATGTTCCACAAAGTTTAAACACACAATTGTGTAGAATGTCTTTGTACGCTGTAACATTACAGTTTCCTTTCACTGGAACTAAGAGGAACAGACACTGTATTCTGTCACTGAAGCACTGTCTGTGGAGGTTCCAGAGCCCTCAGCGTTCCCTGTGTACCATGCGGACACTGTAACATCTTTCATCAGGAATGTGTTTTTTCCTTGTTCTCACTTATTAATCCTCTTTCCCCAGGCTGATATTTGCTGTTATAATTGTTGACTTAATGTTCATTTCTGTTCAGTGTTCAATGATGGGTGACTTTCCACAAGGCCATGGGTCCAGTCAGCATCCGTGGATGTGTCTCTGAAGTATGCGCAGGCTAATTAGCTGTCTGTAATCCGCAGATGTTTTAAAATATCCACCATTGTGCCCATACCAAGGAAATCTGTGATGAACTGCTTGAACGACTGATGTCCTGTTGTTCTGACCACCATTGTCAATAAATACTTTGAGAAGCTCATCAGAGACATCTGCTCTGTTCTGCCTGCCTCATTCGACTCACTGCGGTTTGCTTATCGTTACTTCTGTTCCACTCACAATGCCATTACCTTCACCCTACAAACTGCTCTCTCTCCCACCTGGACATAAAGAACAAGTACAGGAACAACACCACCCTCAACCACAGAGCTGTACAGAGAGTGGTGCAGACAGTCCAGCACATCATCTGAGGTCCAGGAGACTCCAGTCACCTGAGCCATGGTTATTTAATTGAAGGAAAAAAAAAAACTGGTGCTGGTCATTACAACACACTCATTACAGCTTCAGGATGCTGTCATTTGATGAACTGAATTAATTCTGGATTCTAAAGTAATCACTTTAATCACAATTACTGAAGTTTCTCAATAATGAAATGTGTCTCTGAGTTTTAACTTCTGTTCTAATGTTCTAATCTCTGGCTTTATAAAAGTCTAACATCTCTTTCTGTCTTTTGTTTGTATCTCTCACTTTAAACCACAGAGCTGTTTCCACTAACACTGACACACACACTCTCTGGTGTGATGGACACTAGAGCACAAACATCTCAAACAGCAGCATGAGGCCATTAAGGTTTTTACCACATCAAAGGTGTGAAACTGCTGGACTCATAGACTAAATAATGAATTAAATAAATAATTCTGAATGTTTTATCCAGGTTAATCTTTCAATCTCCACAAAGGTGTGAGTTTATACTTTAATATCCACTCTTTCTCTGTTATTCACTCTAAAGGACTTAATAACAGGCCTTACACAGTTACAGCACAGTCTGAATAAATAGTGCTCTTTATATACTACATTATATTTATTAGAGACATTTTTATGAGTGAAGTCCAGCTTTTGTGTTCTAGTATGAGATTCTAACATAAAGACATTTTAGACTGTTACCATGACCCAAAATAAGACAGTGTGATCTGCTGGCTAAAACATTTAGCCTCAGAAACCACAATGCTATTTCTGTTAAACTGAAACTACTGCATGGTGTGAGAGCTGCTGCAGTCAGGAACACTTCTATAAAGGTGTCAAGAGCTTTCTCAGACTGGGCCTGAACACTTCTGTCCACTCTCATGTGTGTTACTGGGTTTGATTGGGGCTGGGGCTCATAATCCCAGATTTGCTTTTACACTGAGGAATTAATTCTGACCCACTGTTATGACTTCAGATACAATCTGTGGGAAGTGCAACAGTTTAGATATAATAGTTTGGGCAATATGTGATTAGGTGGGAGAGTGAGAAAGAGGTAAATTGTATCATACACAAACAAATAAGAAAAGAAAAAGGAAGAAGTTGCAAATAACAATGATAAGAAAAAATATAAAAAGGTAAATATTTATAATATTTACACAGAACAGCATAAACAAAACAACTTTCAGTTTAGCTCGCATATTAACCCTCTAACTTAACAAAAGGGAAAAAAAGGTCGTTAAAAAGGTTATGGTGAATAACTAGAATGATAACAAAAAGACAGTTTTAACTAAAACTGATAAAGCAGTCAGTTGAGACGGCTCGGTTTTCTCCTGTGTCCCATTTAAACTGATGGAAAATTTTACTTGTCTGTATGTGTGACTAGAAGCTGTTGGTGAATAGACATTGTTATGGCCAGAGATTATTTGTGCAAAATATTATAGGGACAGAACTGTGATGGAGACTAGGTGGCAGGACTCAAGGCTAAGACTCAGGGCTATCTGGATCAGGTGATGATCAGGTGTTGTAATGTAGCCAGTGATTGTCAATGTTTTCCTTTCCTTAATCCTGTTTTGTGTTTTAATCCTGATTATAAATCCTCAATGTTGTAACGGTGGCGACACCCAAGTGATTAACCCGGATTGCCGTCAAACGCCACCTATTACAAAGAATATTATTATAACAGCAAAATAATAATAATAACAATACATACATCAGCAAAAATAAGGCACATAAACAGAAAATTTCTGATTATGTTTCGTATATATTTTTGACAAGTAGGAAACTATACATTATACACTGATCATAAACAAACAAGAAACAAAACCAAACAAAACCAAAGAAGAAAATCTGCGGTGATCGCGATGTTTTGTCTGCATTCACAGCAGCAGTTTCAAGCATCTGGTTCTCAATACAGTTCAGAACCGATGATCAAAAAAAAAGAAACACAAACAGGATTAGTTCCAGTCGGCCTCTTAGTAAGGAAAATCAATGTGCTAATATGATGAAGAAAAAAGAAATACTCACATTAAGGAGAGTTGTTTGTTGCGGTATGCGAGTGATGAATGTGGCGTAGGTGGTCGGTGAATGTGTGTGTGTGTGTGTGTCTGTGTGTGTGTGTGTGTGTGTGTCTGAGCCATCCAGGCGGCAGCTCGGCTTGGGAACTCGGGACAGAGTTTCAAACAGTGGATTTGGGTGGATTTTCATCAAGGAAAGAAGGCATCCAGGTAAACCGCACTTCCCATTCACTCCTGAGACAAACACGTGACTTTGCGCTGGTCCTGCACTCGGATAACGATCTCGGCGACCCTCCTGCGTTCACTCCAGCAATACACCTGCATGAGTTTGCGCTCAGCTGATACCGGTGCAACCTCCAGCCCAGACACTCGTGACTTCTTCCTTTGATCCTCTAGAAAAAAAAACACCATTTTGTTCCTAGACCACTATATATCTCACTACCTCACTTCCTTCCCAAATTAAAATCCCGTTCCTATTCGCTGGCCGTCATGATGTTTATTTTGGTTTTTTACTTTTCGCTCTGCCTTTACTGCTCCGCCACACTCTCTTGCCCCCTGGAGAAAACAACCCACAGTTGTAGGAAGAGGTTAGCAAGATTAAAATCCTAGAAACTCTTCATCTTCATTTAGAGATTCCTGGAATACTTCACAGAGTTTCTGCTTTTCTTGGGTGTCTATCTCTTCTGCAGTGGGAAAACACGGTTTTCAGTTGCACACGTGGACAGTGCGGACATCTTCCCCAGTGGCATCCATCGCTACTCTGTAGTTCAACGGGCCCAACTTCTCGATCACACGGTAAGGTCCTTTCCATCTTGGGGCTAGTTTGGCACTAAAGTGGTGAAGTGCACTTGACTGGGGAAAATTCCTTACCCACACACACTCTTTCTCTTTGAATAAAATTTCTCTTCTCTTTTTGTTGTAGCTTCTCAGTTGTCTCTCTTGAGCTTTTCTGCAACACACTTTGCTTTGATTGCAGCTGAGATAACTGTTCAACAAGGCCATAAGAGGGTGTATCAGGAGGGAGATTCTGGCCATGCAGCACCTTGTCTATTGGTCCTTGTAATTTTCTTCCCAGGTGTAGTTCAGCTGGAGACATTCCAATTGTTTCCTGTACAGCTGAGTTGATGGCAGATCTTAGCTCAGGAAGATACTGGTCCCATTTTTGGTGGTTATCCTCAACATATGCTGTAACCATTTGTTTTAAGGTATGATTCACCTGTTCTGTCATGTTAGTTTGAGGATGATATGCTGTTGTTGTTTTCCGATTTAACCTCCATTTTGTACAGATCTCTTTGCATACAGCTGAAACAAACTGTGTACCTTCGTCTGACAGAATGCAGTCAGGAACACCCCATCTGGTGAGAATTTCCTTCCTGAGGAGAGATGCGACAGTCTGTGCAGTGGCATTCAGCATGGGGAACAACTCAACCCATCGCGAAAAGTAATCTACAAAGACTAGAAGATATTGGTGTTGGTGAGTGCTGCGGGGCAGGGGTCAGGGGTCCCATATCTTGGGGTCCCATGTCTACCCCTAGCATTTCACTTGGTCGTGAGATAGTGACTTGGAGTTTTCCTGCAGGCTTTTGGTTTTCACCTTTTACAGTCTGGCATTTCACACACCTCTTGATGTGTTGCTTCACATCCGTCCACATTCCTGGCCAGAAAGCAACATGGTGCAGCCTTTTGAAAGTTTTGAAAATTCCTACATGACCACTCAAAGGATGTGAATGATAATGTTGTAGGATGGTTGGAATCACACTTCTAGGTATATACATCTGAAAATGTACTTGGCCATTGGGCAGGTGAGTCTTGTGGTATAATTTATCTTCAATTACATCAAATTGAGTTTTCAGAAGGTTATTGTCTTTTGCCAGTTCTTGAAATATTTGTGCAATTTCGGCATCTTTGTGTTGTTCCTCCCAGATGACAGTGGCAGTGACTGGAAACTCTGGATCTTCTTTCTGGGTGGAATAAAGATTGCATTCAGGTCTGGAGTGCATTCATGAAAGGGCATCAGGTGCCATGTTAAGTTTTCCTTTGCGGTATTCCACCACAAAATCAAATCTCTGCAGGCGGAGAGCCCATTGAATCAGCCGGCTGGTAGTCTTGGTGGAATTCATTACCCACTGTAAAGCTGAATGATCAGTAACAATGGTAAATAGTTTGGGTTCAAGATAATGTTGCCATTTTTCTAGTGCCCACACTACTAATGCAAAACATTCTTTTTCTGTCACAGAATAGTTGACCTCTGCTTTGTTTAATGTCCTACTCCCATAGGCGATTACCTCCTCTAGGCTGCTGTCTTTCCTTTGGGCCAAAACTGCACCGAGTCCAGTGTTGCTGGCATCTGTATAGACCACAAATGGTTGTTGCAGATCAGGATGACCTAATATGGGAGGTGAGATTAGACAGGCTTTCAACTGGTCAAAGGCTTTCTGACATTGCTGTGTCCACTGAAATGGGTGACCCTTTTTCTTCAGCACATTGATAGGTTCAGCGTCCTGAGAGAAGTTGGGCATAAATCTGTGGTACCATCCTGAAAGTCCTAGAAAATTTTGAACTTCTTTCAGGTTGGCGGGCACAGGGTAAAAACATATGGCTTCCACTAAACTTGGGTCTGCTGTAATGCCTTTAATGTTCACCACATGACCAAGGAATGTCAGTTCCTACAGACAGGATTTGCTTTTTTTCAGGTTGATGGTTAAACCAGCAGTTTGCAATCTGGAAAGGACAGTTTGGAGATCCTGGAGATGCTGATTCAGAGACGGGGAGTATACAATGATAATCAATATATACAAAACATATTTTCCCTCTCAATTCTCCAAGAACAATTTCCATCAACCTCTGAAATGTTGCTGGGGCATATTCCAATCCAAAAGGCATCACATTAAACTGGTATAACCAAGAGGAGATGATGAAGGCGGTCTTAGATTTGCTCTCAGGGTCCATCGTTACCTGCCAGTAACCACTGTTCAGGTCAATAGTGGAAAAGAGAGAGTGCTCCTGAGAGAGACTCTAAAATGTCAGTGATGTTAGGTAGAGGATAAGCATCTCTCTCAGTGATGGCATTTACCTTACAGTAATCAACAAAGAACCTCAAGCTCCCATCCTTCTTCGGGACTAACACCACAGGTGAGGCCCAGGCAGAGTAAGATGGTTCCACTATGCCATTTTCCATCATTTCTTTAAGTTGTTCATTTACAACTGCTTGTTTCTCAGGAGTCAGTCGATATGGTCGTTGCTTTATGGGAACTGGTTGAGTGGTGTAAATACAATGTTGGAGAACAGTCGTCCTTCCAAGCTGAAGAGTGCAGACTTTTGGGTTGGCTTGTAGAAGATGAAGTAATTGTTGCTTTTCTTCCAGAGGTAAGTGAGCTTCGTAAACAGCCATCTGTATCAAGGTTTGGTCATCTAGATGGGTTAATAATGGTGATATTGATGGTGGGAATTGTAATGGAGGAATAGAGATGAGTAGTGAAAGTGTTTTGTTTGTTTGTTTGAATGTTCCAAATGTTGGGACCTTCTACCAGGAACGCTGGCATATCCTGGTTGAAAAGGATACTCTTCCTTCGGGTTTGGCTTGAAGGAATATTTCTGGTCAGCAACATTAATCTGCAGACCACTGGAATAGATGAAGTCCAGGCCTAATACTACGGAATAAACCAGGGCTTTGGAGGTGAGAATGGCAGCATGAGTAAGAAAGACTTTGTGGTGAAGTGTGATCTGAACATTTGTCCATCCTAAAGGCACTTTGGCCTCTCCATTTGCCAAATAGAGTGGACCAAGGGTCCAAGGATGAAGGCTGGTACGTTGTTCCAGTTCCTTCCAGAGACTCTCATGGAGAAGGGTATAACTTGTTCCCATATCCAAGATAGCGTTTCCTTTCCAATCTCCCATATGGGTTCAACCAACTGTTGAGGTATGGAAACAAACTTATTAGTGGTAGACTTATTGGATGACTTTGCAGGAAGTGTAATTGACAGGGCATTACTGGATGGTGGTACTCCATGCTTCTGTGGCTGAAAGGAACATTTATTTCCTGCAGATGGATGCTGACTGGATGACTGGGTCGACTGCAGGGAGGAATAGAGTGGACAATTACCTGGTGGATCTGTCCTTTACATCTCCAGCACTGGACTGGTGGCCTTTCAACAGCTCAATTGATGGTAGGTCTCTGTGGTTGAGTCATCCGTCCTTCATAGTGTAACTGCTGAACATAATCTTTCTCTAGCTGAAAGCCTAGTTTCACCAACTCATCCACTGTATTTACTCTGCCACGAAGTTGGCTGGCTAGGTAAGGCTTGATGTTTTTCAGAATCATTACTAGGTCACTCTGGAATAATTGTATAAAGTGACTTGGTGCTAGTCCAGTGTCAAAGTGTCAGTTTGTGCAAATGTGCAAGGTTGTGCAAAGTGATGAAAAGTGATGAAAAAAGCAGAGAGAGTCCCCGTATCTGTATCAGGTTCTAGGTGTTTCCTGGTTCAGACTCCGAATGGCCTGTGTTTGCTTTCATGGAGCAGAAGCGCTTCCCTGAATGCAACAGAGAAAAGAGTCCATTGTTTGGATGGCTGAGGTCCTTCACAATCTTCCTGGCTCTGATCCGGCACCGCTTGCTGTAGATGTCCTGCAGGTCAGGGAGCTCGGTGTGAATGGTACGTTCAGCTGAACGCACCACTCTCTGGAGGGCTTGTCTGTCCTGCATGGTGCTGTTCCAGAACCAGGAAGTGATGCTACCCGTCAGGACGGTCTCAATGGTGCAGGTGTAAAAAGTCTTTAGCATCTGAGAGGGAAGTTTAAAGTCCCTAAAACGTCTCAGGTGGTATAGACACTGCCATGCCTTCTTCACCAGGGTGTTGGTATGACAGGACCAAGTCAAGTCCTGCATGATATGAACACCTAGGTACCGGAAGCTGTCCACTCTCTCCAGTGGGGTTCCACTAATGGAACGGTGGTCGGTTGGTATGACCTCTGCTGCTTTGTACTGAACTCCACTATTAACTCCTTGGTCTTGCTGATGTTCAGGAGTAGGTTGTTCACCTGGCACCAGCTCTCCAGGTTTTTTATCTCCTGTAGGTAGGCCGTCTCGTCGTTGTTTGAGATCAGGCCCAATACAACAGTGTCATCAGCAAACTTAATGATGGTGGTGGCCACACAGTCATAAGTGTACAGTGAGTACAGCAGGGGGCTCAGAACACAACCTTGAGGAGCTGTGATGAGGTGTGTTTGCCCATCCGTACGGCTTGTGGTCTGTCTGTCAGGAAGTTGGAAATCCACTGGCACAGGGGTGTGCTGAGACCTAGGACCTCCAACTTGGAAGGAAGGAAAGTGGAAGGAATTATGGTATTGAACGCTGAACTGTAGTCCACAAACAGCATTTTTACATAATTCCCTTTTCTGCAGTCCAGGTGGCTTGTTGTTGTGTGAAGGAGGTGTGAAATGGTGTCCTCAGTGGAGCGGTTTTGCCTGTACGCAAACTGTAATGGATCCAGTGTGTCTGGTAGTGATGCAGTGATGAAGTCTTTGACCAGTCTTTCAAAGCACTTCATCACTACTGATGTCAGGGCTACAGGGTGGTAGTCATTGAGGCAGGTGGGCTGGGGTTTCTTCGGAACAGGAACAATGGTGGACTGTTTGAAGCATGAGGGGCTGTAGACTGTTTCAGGGAGAGGTTGAAGATCTCGGTGAACACCGGTGCTAGCTGGTCAGCGCACACTTTCAGAACCCGACCTGTGATGCCATCTGGTCCTGCTGCCTTCCTTGTGTTCACTCTCCTGACTGCCCTCCTCACGTCATGCTCCGAGATGGTGAACGCGTTAACCTCATTGGCTCTCTCAGCGTGCATGCTGTTTGTGCCACTAGCGCTGCTAGCGTGATTAGCTGCAGCCTTGAAGCAAGCATAAAAAGTGTTTAGCTTGTCTGCCAGAGAAGCGTCCCCATTCCCCATTCTGGAGGGTGGTGTTTTATAGTCTGTGATGGTTCTAAGTCCCTGCCACAGGCTCCTAGAGCCGCCATCTTGGAATTGCGACTATAGTTTCCTCCCGTACTGCCGCTTTGCCTCCTTCACCATTCTGCACACGCTGTAAGACGCAGCCTTGTAGTTGTCCATGTTCCCGGTGACAAGACCCACGTTGTAGGCAGCGGAGCGGGATCTCAGGGCGTCGCGGATGGTCTTATCCACCCACGGCTTCTGGTTGGGAAACGTCCTGGTGATGGTTTTCTGTACCGTATCATCCATTAGTTTCCCTATAAATCCCACAACCACTTCCGTAAACATGCTGACGTCATCAGAGCTGCGCCGGAACATGTCTGCGTCATCAAGCGTGTCCTTCAGAGCGGCCACCGATTGGTCCGTCCAGCGTGTGACCTTTCTCTGCACCAGGGCTTCTGTTTCAGCCCCTGTTTGTACTGTATACAGGCATGAGGAAGATGGCGGCATGGTCCAATTTCCCAAACGGTGGTCGTGATTGTGCCTTATAGCTGTTCTTACATGGTGTGTAGCAGTGGTATAGTGTCCTTTCGCCCCTGGTGGGGCAGCTGATGTGCTAATGGAAATTTGGCAGTGCGTGCTTGAGGTTGGCACTGTTAAAAATCACCCAAAACAATGATTGCGGCGTCCCGGTGCTGTGTCTGGTGAAGGTTTAGTGTCTCGTGTAAGTCCCATATCGCAGCGTCCGTGTCCGCTTGAGGTGGAAAATAAACGGCACTGACTATGACCGAGCTAAATTCCCGAGGGAGATAAAACGGGCAAGCAGTTCAAGATTCGATGTGCAGGAGCATGAGAGGGGAACAATGCTCGCGCTGTCACACCAGTGGTTGCTCACCATCAGACACACTCCACCTCCCCTTGTCTTCCCCGAGTCCAGTGTTCTGTCAATGTGGTAAACCGAGAAGAACTTGGCTGGCTGGATGGCGTGGTCCGGTACCGCTGGGTTCAGCCATGTATCGGTGAAGCAGAGAAGGTTGCAGTCCCGAATGTCCCTCTGGAACTTGACCCTTGCCCTGAGGTCGTCGAGCTTGTTTTCCAATGACTGGACGTTGGTTAACAGGATACTAGGTAAGGAAGAGCGGTGTGCGCGTGCCCTCAGCCTGTTCCTGACGCCGGCTCGTTTCCCTTGCGGACGCCGGAACGAGTCACGTCCTTTGTTCTTCCTCAGGATCTCGCTCGGCCAAGATGGGTCCGGGTTCAAAAATGGCAAAAGGTGAGTCCATTGTGCACCAATATAAATAAGAGTGGCCCTGTCGTACGTAGTGATGGCCATCTTACAAAAAAAAAAAAATGTGTATGTGTGAAAAAATACGAAAAATAAACAAAAACAAGCAAGGTTTGGTCGGAGCAAGCATGATGGCTGCCGACCTCACCGGCGCCATCTTGGTCATCATCATTTCCAAATAAAGATCTTTAAGGTGGTCTCTGATAACATCTACAGATGTGGCAGTTAAGAATGCGTGTCAGAGGGACAGGAATCCCGCGAAGACTCGCGGCATTGTGCAGCATTGAGAGTGATGCTCTCGCGCAGGAAAGACGAGACCAGTAGGCGGCAGTCGTGTTTCATGTACATTGAAATCGAATAACTGCAGCGCTGCGAAGAGCAATTGGTGTATGTTATCAAAAGTACCACAAAAGCTATTTAAAAGCTTACGGAGCAGTCTGTTCTTGCAGTAGGCTACTTTGATGTCATAAACTGATCAGTGTGCGAAGCGTTGCATGAAGTCAAACATTAAATGATGTGCTTGGATCATGAGATTCGTAGCAATTCTAGATTAAATTCGTAATATTTTAAGAATAATGTCATTATTTACATTGTGTTTAGAGTGATGAATAATATATTAGGCCTATTTGTGTATAGTGAAATTAATGTATTAATGAAATGACTTAAAGCATTAAGCTACGTTGAGAATACGCATAAAAGTGAAACTTTACTTATTGCATGCGCATCTACCTGTTTTAATAATAAGGTAGGTATAACTTATCTGCTTTGAACATCTGCTTGTTCACATTACTCCAAACACGTTGATGTATATGGCATTATAAATAAAACATTACAACTTAATCCCTATATTGCATGAGTTTAATACTGTTGCATGAAGTCAAACACATTAAATGATGTGCTTGGCCACGGAATTTCTTTCAGAAGCAGATTAAACAAGCAACAAAGAAAGTAAACTTGTGGAATTCATATTTAACATTTTCAGCTGTGAGTTTTCAATGTCATAACTTCATGGTGTGAGCTTTTATTGCGTGTGATGGAAGTGGGAAGAGCGCGTTGCCCTGCAGGCAGCTGAACACGGAGCGCGAGCATCCATCTAAAAAAAATCTTAAGATTCTACAAATGCGCCCTTCTTCTACTTACACACTTGTTTTGAGTGTAATGGATAAAACATATTGTGCCTAAAAGCTATTTTAAGCCATTGTTATAATATTATAGCAATCTGTGAAAATTTGTTGAGTGCTACAGTGCTGAATCTCATTGAAAAGGCATTCATGACTCTTTCCACATTCTTGTGTAGCTCGAATATCCTTTAATAATTCCAACTGAACCTGTTTGACCATGAAGCGAACCTCTGAAATTAAGGTAACTTCACTTCTCTGGACTTCTTCTGTCACCATCACCTTCAGGGCTTTTGTCAGTTGATCTGTGCTTTCTCCCTTATCTTGTTTCCATGCAGTTACTGTATCCAAGATTTGCTGATGGTTGGATTCCACCCTTGCAGCCAGTGTTGCAAGCTTTTCCTCATGCAAGAAATGGATTTTACAGATTCTTGGGTAAGATCTTTCACAGCTTTTTCCTGCCGTTTTTCACAGTCCATTAACTGATCCCAGTTTCCTTGAACATGGGTGGTGAGCTGATGGATTTCCCTTCTTGGAGTAGGGAGGTAGCCAGGGAGGTCATGCTGCATCGCTGAGGAGGGAGGTGAATCTCCAGCGGATGCACTTTTATACACTTGGGACCTGGGATGGGGCCCAAGATGTGTGGGTGTAGAGTGATAGCTGGGAACCTGAATAGGTGGAGCGAATTGTCCTTGTTGCACGGGTGGCCAAAGAGGAGTGTCTGTGTCTGGGAGATCAATTTCCACAGAAGCTGAAGGAGAAAGGGGAGTAGTGGACATGTCTGTACTGTGTTTGTAAATCTGTGGGCAATATGTTGAATTGAAATGGCAAATAAAATCAAAAAAGAAATTCTGGAATGTATGAGTTTGTTTGCGGGGCAATAGGGGCACCAGGAAAATAAAAACCTAAAATTGTAAGCAATATGTTCAAGATTTACAAGAGTAAATCACACAGTTTAACCCAGTAAACACTTGAATCAATTGAAGTTCATATTGAAGTTCACATTAAAGTCTCAGTTCATGCACTTTTTTATGTCTTTTTCAGTTCAAGTCCCTGTTCAGCACCACTTCTGTAGCGGTGGGCTACACCCAAGTGAACATTTTAACCAAAATAATACCAGTTCGGGCGCCAGACAGGGGTTAGCCTGTCAAAATAATTAAATAATTAACCCGGATTGCCGTCAAACGCCACCTATTGCATACAATGTTATTATAACAGCAAAATAATAATAATAACAATAGATACATCAGCAAAAATAAGGCACGTAGACGGAAAATTTCCGATTATGTTTCGTATATATTTTTGACAAGTAGGAAACTATACATTATACACTGATCATAAACAAACAAGAAACAAAACCAAACAAAACCAAAGAACAAAATCTGCGGCGATCGCGATGTTTTGTCTGCATTCACAGCAGCAGTTTCAAGCATCCGGTTCTCAATACAGTTCAGAACCGATGATCAAAAAAAAAGAAACACAAACAGGATTAGTTCCAGTCGGCCTCTTAGTAAGGAAAATCAATGTGCTAATATGATGAAGAAAAAAGAAATACTCACATTAAGGAGAGTTGTTTGTTGCGGTATGCGAGTGACGAATGTGGCGTAGGTGATCGGTGAATGTGTGTGTGTGTGTGTGTGTGTGTCTGAGCCATCCAGGCGGCAGCTCGGCTTGGGAACTTGGGACAGAGTTTCAAACAGTGGATTTGGGTGGATTTTCATCAAGGAAAGAAGGCATTGTGGAATAAAATTCTACTGTACTCACTACTAAAATCTGACTCCAGCTCCACACCGACCCGACAGCTCAGTCTGAGTGAGACTCACAGTTAACTAGGCCTCCAAACTAAATAAGCCAATCAAGCAGACTAGATGAATGCAGATAAGAGATTTTATTTTGTAATCAGCGCTGACACAAGAATTGAGATGCTCACGCATGAACGTCCCAACAACCTCTGTCCGGGGAACTCCAACTACAGCCTTTATATACATTTCCCTTATCTCTCCAGTGTAACACGTCACTGGTTCTTGGCGAGACAATCCCACCCATTTTCTTTTTGGACCTTTTAGGTTCTTTTGTACACCATTATCTTTGAATTTACAACTTTTCGAATACCATTATAATTAAAACTTCCCTACATCATTATATTAAAAATTGGGCGTTTCCGCCCCCACCAGTGGGATTGTCTTCGGCCACACTCTCTCCAACACCTCATTCTTCCTCAGGAGACAGCATGGGTAAGTTCTCAGTCCTTCAGGGGCCAGCACCCTTTCTTTTTTTATTTTTCTACATTACACTCTACACTTCACGGCTTTTCTGATTTATCCGCTGTCTTCTACTTATGTACTCTAGACATTTCGCCTGGTACCACCATCACCATCCAGCAAACGCTGCGTTTACTTCATGATGAGATCACTGCCGCTCCAGGTACCAGTGGAGTGAAGATTGACCATGATAATCTAGGGTGCATCTCTGCCATTGATTGGTCCAAGTTTGGAAAGCCTGGTACCGCAGAGAAGGCCTGCCAGACTGACATCATCGAAACAACTGTTTGTTCTCCAAAGCCCTTGCAGCCTGTGTGCAAGGCCCGTGACAGGCCAACATGCCGTGTTAAACCTTATATTGTTCTTAAGCTCAAACGATCTAACGAATAAACCTTACCTGAGAACTCACTCCTGCTGTCCCCCGATTATTTCACACAACATCAAGCACACACCTCATACATATATCCTCATTTACAAAATTATCTCCCACAGCATCCAGGTAAACCACACTTCCCATTCACTCCTGAGACAAACACGCGACTTTGCGCTGGTCCTGCACTCGGATAACGATCTCGGCGACCCTCCGGCGTTCACTCCAGCAATACACCTGCGTGAGTTTGCGCTCAGCTGATACCGGTGCAACCTCCAGCCCAGACACTCGTGACTTCTTCCTTTGATCCTCTAGAAAAAAAAACACCATTTTGTTCCTAGACCACTATATATCTCACTACCTCACTTCCTTCCCAAATTAAATGATGTTCATGATGTTTAATTTGGTTTTTTACTTTTCGCTCCGCCTTTACTGCTCCGCCACAATGTAATAAATACTCGAGGCCCCTCCTTTTCATTTGTGTGGAAAGCATTGGGTCCTGTTGCTCAAATAACTACAAATAACAAATTGTGTATCTTTTTACTCTTACTCGTTCCTACTAGTGTGCTATTTTTCTTAAGATTTCTACAGCAAGCTGTTATTGTGGTCAGGACTCCAGGCTTGAGGGTGGACTTCAGGGAT